>NC_066582.1:260277011-260577011 GCF_024323335.1 Lathyrus oleraceus
CAAAAATTCATAACTCTCTTATTTTTAATCCAAAAAACATGGGACCAATTGCATTAGTTTCCAAATAATTTCTAGTTTCTTAAAATGATTTTTAATATTTTTTATTTCGTCATTTGATATTTTTTATGAATTTTCTCTCTTCTGGTTGTTTTTAATTCATTTTAAAGAGTTTTTGATATTCAAAAAATACAAAAATATTTTCCTAACCTATTTGAATGATGATGAATCTATGAAAAATATTCTCATCAATTTTTAATTGATTTGAGATTTATTTTAGATTTTAGTTCAATTAGGTTATTTTTTATTCATTTTTAATTGATTAAAAATAGTTTCTGACTTTTAAAAATGCTGAAATTTTTTGTCAAACTTTGTTTGACCTTGTTGAACTTGGGATAAATTGCTTGGACTTTTCAAAGTTGATTTGAAGTTGAAATTCTGGCGTAGTCAGTATTCAGATGTTCTACTCCAAGTCATGACATCTGATCTAACATTGTACCTATTACAGCAAGACAGTTATTTCACTCTGTACTAATGAGCACCTTTTCACAGTGTCACGACCTCTCCTTCTATGTCATCCTAGAAAGGAGGAACACTTAGTTATGTGCACCATAACCTTCTCTTCTGTTGTTTTCCTATGATGTCTCAATCCTGTTTTGAACATCATCTGTTACATTGTTCCAGTTTGTTGGTCATGTACTTGTATTTCCTAAATTAAAGGTTGTAACAAGTTAAACTAATCTCCACTTATTAAGGAGCTAACAAATAGATTATTTGCCAGGTTCATTAATTGTAGCTTAGTTGTTAGTTTCCTAGATTTTAGATCAGCTGGTGGATTCCTGAAGAATAGCCTGAGAAAAATCCTAAAACAGAAAAACTAACCATCCAACAATTTAGCCTATGCTGTCAGGAGTGAATGTCACAACATTCCGTTTGACATCCAAGTCCAGAACCATATGCTAAGTCTATTTGGTTCCTGAAAACAGACTGTGCTAAATTAGCTGTACTGTAAAAGACCAACCAGTCTTTACTTCAGTATCAGCTTACTGGACGAACTGTCAAGACACCCAGTTTGACAGTTTCACAATGATCTTTTGGCCAGGTCTGTGATGCTTTTGAAATCCAGACTTCACTACATACTGAACTGAGATCCTCAGCTTTTTATACAGTATGTGCTGTTGTTGATGAATGTCAAAACATTCTGCTTGACATTCCAACAGAAGGCTATGTATCAGGTCTGCTATTATCTTGCTGAACAGACTGAATTACATGCTCAGTTTGGCAGACATGATTATATCATACAGAAGGAAAACAAACACAGGAAATTGTTAACCCAGTTCAGTCCAACATGACCTACATCTGGGGGCTACCAAGCCAGGAAGAAGATCCACTATTAGTAGTATCAATTCAGAGTTAAACTCCCCCGTTTACAACTCATCACTTAATCCCTACCCAATGCAATCTATACCTAGGAACTCCTAGATAGAAACCTCCAGTTTCCATTCCTATCACTACAAATACAATGTAATGTGCAAACACCTTGAACTTGCTTCACAGCTTCATTCAAGAACATAATCACTCTTGCCTACAGGCTTTGAGTGACAAACACTCTCAGGTTTACCACTGAGAGACACATGGTAACCTTCCCACAGATTGGGAGGTTTACCTTACACACACCCTTAAAAATTCATTCTAAGAGGCTTACAAAAACTAGATTACAATCAGCTATTTATAACCTAATCACCCAACTGGATTTGGGCCTTCAGAAAGTTGCAGCAGACTTGTTCTTTGCTGTTGCAACTTCAGCAGAAAAATTCTGCTACAAACAAGGTCTTAAAGTTCCTAAATTCTCTCCATATATATCTCCATATTTTGAGCCTATATATCTTCTGATTTAGTCTTCAAGACCTCCACCTGGGAGTTAGGATATTCACCAGATATCCTTGCTGATCCCATAACATATACTGAATTAATCAATTCAGTTTCCTACACATGTGCGATGTCACAGACCTGATGTCGTGACATCGTACATGACATGTTGGTCCAGATGTTGAATTTCTTCAACCCAACATATTAAAACAACAGAGGTGATTACATTATTTGTTTTCTAAAATTAATGCCAATCCTGAGGTATTAACAATCTCCCCCTTTGGCAAATTTTAGCTAAAACAAATAATCCTCTGTTATCATCTCCCCCACCATGAACACCAATGTTGGTGTACATGAGGAAGAAGAGAAACAAGGCTCAGTTGTTCCAGAACCCTTCCCTTCAACAGGAGAGCTTCCTAAAGAGTATGTAATGCTGAGTACATAGACAGTGTAACTCAGATCACAGGGCACAATTGTTCTCTTAACTCAGATCACAAGACACAAGTGGTATTTCAGTTGGTGAATTTTGTGTCTAACCCCAACCCCAACATTCTGTTTGTTACCACAGTGATCTGTTTGCTTCTCGACCCCAGGACGTTTCTGACGTTTCTTTCTCTCCCCCTTTTTAGCTAAACATTTGTAAAGGCACCCTTCACAAAACCAGATCCAGGCGCAGCTTGCCCAGACCATAACATACCCCATGATTCTGGGATTGGAGTGTATCTGTTGTGGGGAGAAGGGGGGGTCTCTTGCATCCTTTAAATAGTCCAGCCTGTGCTTAGGAATATCCGGTGGAAATAAATGCTTGGTCAAGATGCATTTATTTTTGCTGAGAAACAGTCAGAGAATCACCAACAAAATCTCAGACTATCTTTGAATGCCTTTTATAGCTCTTGACTGTTTCTTTTTCAAAACAGCCGTTCCAGTGCATGGAGACCATTCCATATATGCAGTCAGACACGTTGCACTCGATGTCTTAACATTCCTGCATTCAGCCAGTCTTCAACATTTCCCAAGACCTCTGTCATTCCTCCAGTAGAGGCTTGACACCTAGCACTGCTACAGCCAACTTTTCACACTTCAGTTGATGGTTACTCCCCCTGTACCACACAGCTGTAGCCATTAGTCTTAGCCACATCACCCTCATAATTCCTAATGACTTGAAAATTCAGAAGGAATTAACAGCAATGTCCAGGGCAATGTCATGACATCCGGTCAGACATTCTTCTGCTCACTCAGCCTTGACATACATCACAGCATCCTGATAACTACCTAGTCATCTGAGAGCACATAGACCACAAGCTTGGTGATTGCTTGCAGCACAAAGGCACAACTCCCCCTGTCATGGACAACCTACTCTCTTGGAGGTCACACATGATCATATCCAACATCCCAAGGTTGGACCTTCACATACTTCCTGATTCAAAGAGATTCCAGACCACTTGATGAAAGGAAAACATAAGACGCATCTTCATGTCTTCAAGAGCGCACCCTCTGTCCAACCCTCTTGGCTGAACACATCCACACTCTGTGTCAATTTCTCTTCTAACCAGAACAGAAGATCACTTCACAAGATGTTTTAACATATGCTGGGACTTCCTTCACAGCATCACAAGGAGCAATATCTGATAGACTTCAGATATTACTGAGTCCTCAGCTTGGCCAGAGGAACCCAGACATACATTGGGATATACACTCTCATCCCACTCCCAGAGACAGTCTTCCATAGATAGCTTAGAACTTTTACCACAAGCTCCAAGAGATGAATAGAGAACACCTCCTTTTGTCTTCAACTTAATACTTTTCTGTTCAAAAGTAATTTGTCTCAGACTTTCCTCAAGACTAATCAGCTGCCTTATGTTGATTACCTTGATTCTTCGAACTCACTTCTGAGATAGACCAAATGCCACTGGTTGATTACCTCCTTCATGAATTCTCATATGAACAGGTCAAGTGCTGCTTTTTGACCTCTCCACGTGTATCAGACTTCTCCCAAAGATATTCTGACCTTCCAGGTGAAATTTGAACTTCAAGTCTTTTGAAGTGTCCAATCTACAACCCTGCAGACCCATCTATCTTAAGTTGATATGCCACTTCATCAACCAAGAATCTGATGTTGAACCAAATGTCATAACATTGTGTTTTGACATCCAGCTGTTGAATTCAGCTCCTTCTTCTGCCACTTGAAAGAACTTCCTCCCTTCACAGAACAAGAGTTCAATGTTCTCATAGACTTGATTGTGGAACCAAGTTTGAGTAAACAACCTCCATCCTGCAAGTTTGCAGTTAAGTCATCCAAGCTCACACCTTGATGAATCCCTGCTTCTTCTCCAAAGACATCAGACACTCTGATGTATGAGTCTTCAGAAGGACCAGTTAGAAACTAACCCTTCAGCTCTACCAGGGATTCCACATCCTGAGGCAAGGCTGTTTCCGTGATGTCAAGACTGCTGCCACTTATTCTTGACTCCACAGTGTGCATAAGCTAATGCACTTCCTTACCTAGATCAGAAATAAACTGATCCAAGTAACCACCATCAAGACTATGATGTCTTCTTCTTCTTGTACATACCAAGGCTGAACATGTTTCTTGCCAGGAAACCTTTTCAGAGATCATATGCTTTTGCTGCCACCAAAGAGATAGATCATACCCCAATGTACTATCCTTCCTGTGATTCTGCACAGGGTCTTGAAGAAGAGATGTTCCAACATCTTTAAGAACATCAGTTATCTTGAGCTCCAAGGATAATCAATTAAATACTTGTACTTGACACAAGTAGATATTGATCTTAAATCCTTTCCCAATTATCCTTTCAGATACTTCCACCATAAGAGTGCTTTGAGAATACTCTTCTAGTGTCAACATCTTCTGCTTGCAAGCACCTTAATAGTCTTGAGACTCTTTCCAGATTAGATTCACCCTTAGGAATGGGAGAGATGAATCCTTCCTTGCAAATGTGTCACACAGCCACCAGAACCCAAGTGACACAGGTCAACAGCCAACCAGACCCTAGGCTGACCAAACTTGAGGAGGTTAACCAAAACTCCCCCTCAACTTAACAATCATGGAAACTCCACACCAATATCCATGCATTGTATACATATGTCTCAATCTGACATACACCTTCCCTACCAGTTACAACTAACTCCTCCAATCACACCAATCAGACTCGAGCTGACCATAAGTACTAGTGAGACAAACAACACCAGTCAATAGTAGATATGCATTGCCAGAGCATATTACCTCAACCAACCTCTGAATCTTCATATTCTCACTCCTTGAAAGAACTGCCACTTCTGAACGTGGTGTTTGAATAACAAGATTCATGGTTCCAATCCTCTTAAATGATATAGCCATCAGGTTACCCCATTCTTGACTGCTAGCATTCAGGGGACTTGTCTTCCTACACACTAGTACTTCAGGGAACAACTATCCAACCCTGATCAAACTGCAGGAATATGCCACACAGCAGGAGATTGCACAATGTCACATCTCAACCAGCTCAACTTCTAGAGATCAGACTTCTAAAGGTGACCTTCTTGAGCACACATACAGTTGACCCTACCCTTGTCAACTGATCACACACAGATGTCTCCTCTTCCAGGTCAGGAGTAGGTTCCAAACAGAATTATCCCTTTGTTTGAAACCCAACCACATCTGCTCTTCAACCAGTAGCTGCATACTTGTTGAACAACATGTTCTAACATCTCATAGAACATTGGTTCCACCTCCTTGGAACAAACCTTCCTAGAAGGTCTTCAAGGTCTTCATATACACTACTCAAGAGAGTAAAAGAATCAGTGATTAAGTGATTCTTACCATCCTGAAGTGAGAACGTCATGATGAGTGGACTTGAGGAGACTCAAGTATCTTTGACATCTTCAGTAGATTATGATGAGATCTTGACCACAGCAGCCTTTTATCCACATGAGGGGAAACTCCATCAGAGTTTGAGTTTTGCCAGGTATTATGCAGCGGAAATCATAATACAACTCAACCTATGAACACACACTTCTCCAGATTTGCCTCCAAGGCCATACCAGGTTTGAATGTGATTTAGTACTGGCACAGTTGTCCCACACACAGGCCAATTGCCAACCTCCAGAGACAGGTACACACCATTCCTGTCATGAACAGTCCATCCACCTACTTCAAGGGACCATTCAGGAAATTACAGAACCTTACACAGGTTCCAGCATCAGTACTAACATAACTCCTTGCCAGCTACCAGAAAGTATCACCCTTGGATCTCATCCAGAGACAGAACAGGATGCCTGCTCTGATACCAATTGAAATTCTGGCGTAGTCAGTATTCAGATGTTCTACTCCAAGTCATGACATCTGATCTAACATTGTACCTATTACAGCAAGACAGTTATTTCACTCTGTACTAATGAGCACCTTTTCACAGTGTCACGACCTCTCCTATGTCATCCTAGAAAGGAGGAACACTTAGTTATGTGCACCATAACCTTCTCTTCTGTTGTTTTCCTATGATGTCTCAATCCTGTTTTGAACATCATTTGTTACATTGTTCCAGTTTGTTGGTCATGTACTTGTATTTCCTAAATTAAAGGTTGTAACAAGTTAAACTAATCTCCACTTATTAAGGAGCTAACAAATAGATTATTTGCCAGGTTCATTAATTGTAGCTTAGTTGTTAGTTTCCTAGATTTTAGATCAGCTGGTGGATTCCTGAAGAATAGCCTGAGAAAAATCCTAAAACAGAAAAACTAACCATCCAACAATTTAGCCTATGCTGTCAAGAGTGAATGTCACAACATTCCGTTTGACATCCAAGTCCAGAACCATATGCTAAGTCTGTTTGGTTCCTGAAAACAGACTGTGCTAAATTAGCTGTACTGTAAAAGACCAACCAGTCTTTACTTCAGTATCAGCTTACTGGACGAACTGTCAAGACACCCAGTTTGACAGTTTCACAATGATCTTTTGGCCAGGTCTGTGATGCTTTTGAAATCCAGACTTCACTACATACTGAACTGAGATCCTCAGCTTTTTATACAGTATGTGCTGTTGTTGATGAATGTCAAAACATTCTGCTTGACATTCCAACAGAAGGCTATGTATCAGGTCTGCTATTATCTTGCTGAACAGACTGAATTACATGCTCAGTTTGGCAGACATGATTATATCATACAGAAGGAAAACAAACACAGGAAATTGTTAACCCAGTTCAGTCCAACATGACCTACATCTGGGGGCTACCAAGCCAGGAAGAAGATCCACTATTAGTAGTATCAATTCAGAGTTAAACTCCCCCGTTTACAACTCATCACTTAATCCCTACCCAATGCAATCTATACCTAGGAACTCCTAGATAGAAACCTCCAGTTTCCATTCCTATCACTACAAATACAATGTAATGTACAAACACCTTGAACTTGCTTCACAACTTCATTCAAGAACATAATCACTCTTGCCTACAGGCTTTGAGTGACAAACACTCTCAGGTTTACCACTGAGAGACACATGGTAACCTTCCCACAGATTGGGAGGTTTACCTTACACACACCCTTAAAAATTCATTCTAAGAGGCTTACAAAAACTAGATTACAATCAGCTATTTATAACCTAATCACCCAACTGGATTTGGGCCTTCAGAAAGTTGCAGCAGACTTGTTCTTTGCTGTTGCAACTTCAGCAGAAAAATTCTGCTACAAACAAGGTCTTCAAGTTCCTAAATTCTCTCCATATATATCTCCATATTTTGAGCCTATATATCTTCTGATTTAGTCTTCAAGACCTCCACCTGGGAGTTAGGATATTCACCAGATATCCTTGCTGATCCCAGAACATATACTGAATTAATCAATTCAGTTTCCTACACATGTGCGATGTCACAGACCTGATGTCGTGACATCGTACATGACATGTTGGTCCAGATGTTGAATTTCTTCAACCCAACATATTAAAACAACATAGGTGATTACATTATTTGGTTTCTAAAATTAATGCCAATCCTGAGGTATTAACATAAGTAATTTTGAAGTTTGACCTTTCTTTTATTTTTAATTCAAATTTAATTTTAAATATTTAAAAATGCCAAAAAATATTTTGTTCATTTCTTGACTTCCAATCTTCATCCCACTTCTGTTTTTGATTGTTTGACTTTGACTTTCAATGTTATTGGTCAACATATGATGATTGGTACATTGTACTTCATTTAATGCATTTGCATTTTTTTTGCCATTTTTATTACTCATCTCGTTTTTTTCTTTTTTTTTCTTTTTTGATCAATGGGTTGAAGTTTGATAAGTTAGCATTGATTAAGGAGACTTAATCTTCCTTGATCCAAATCTAATTCATCTTGATCAATTGATCAAGTGAATGGCTTTGCATTAAGGATAGGTTGTTTTCCTAAATCATGCCAAAGGATTAAACCAATACAAGATCATTTCTCTTCTTCTTTTTGGCATGGCAAGTTGTTAGAACTTGGTTCACTAATCAAGACTTCTAACTTGTGTTGTTGCCTACATTATTATTGACCGGCCTCAGATAGTTGTGACTTCTATATAAGTCCAATTACGATTGCTTAAAATAGCGCTAAATTTGCCTTATGGCACACTAACTATTAACTACTAACAATTAACATTTATTTTATGCACTTTACTTTTATGCAATTTACCATTCTTGCAAATATTATTCATTTGCTTTTTCCTTTGCTCATTGGAGCACGTGTTTATGTTAATGCCATTTTCCTTTTGCCCACTTGGGTATATAATTGTGTATATATCTTTTGTGCTTGTATTTGTCTGTTTGGTGTGAATCAAATGCAAAGAATTGGACAAAATGGACTTAGAATTTAGGACCTTACCCAAGCAAATGGAATTTGAAGAGCAACTAGGCCTCATGCCTTTAGAGTGCTTAAATGTCAAAGAGCAACTAGGCCTTCTGCCTTTAGAATGCTTAAAGCTTAAGGATGAACTTTGAAAGGACCATATTCTAAAACTCCCTCTTGTTCATTCTTTGATTGATCATAGAACTTTTTGATGTGTGTTTTCTTATGCTAGGATTTCCAACTTGAGCCTAATTGAGGAACCATTACCATGAGCTTCTAAGAGAGAGAAATCCAAGATACATTGAGGAGACTTCCAAGAGTTCATATGATTGTCGATTGCTTGAGTCTATGCTTGTGATTGCTTATTCCAAGGGATGGGAGCTACTTGGATCATCAATATGATTTCAAGAAAGGAACTCCATTTGTGGTTTTATTTCTTATTCCTTACTTCTTGTATGCTTAGGATTTTAGCCCTTCTTCTTCTTCTCTCCACTCTAACCCAAGCCAAAACTTTTTGTGCAAACATTTAACCATTGTTTTCAAACATTAGAAACCTAAGCCTTAGGCTTTTGATTTTCAAACCTTCTTTTCATAACACTTATTTTGAATTGAATCTTTAAGTCAACTTTGACCATTTTTGTATATACTTCTAATTGGTAAATATAACCCATTCAAATGTCTTTTTATGGTTCCAATGGCCACTTTCTTAATCAAATTTTCCATAACCTTTAGCTATTAGGTTTGAGTTATCCTTGTGGTAGATGTAATATTCACCTATATCCTTAGTGATGGACAATGAGTCTTCCATGCTTATTATAGGGTTAACCCCTCACTAGCATGTTGAAGTTATCCTCACATGGTGGATTTGTGGTTTTAGGTTGAGTTTTCTCCCTTTGATAACAAAAGACCTTAAGGCTTTTGGACCAATCAATTCACCAGCTCATTTTGAGATTTTTACCCCGAACTACGAGGTTTTGATCCTAATCTTTTTGAAGATGGTACGTAGGCAATGGGTTTATCCATCCAAACACAAAATGTAAAGAAACTTGTATATTCTCCTCTCATCACTTCAATCATGTTTGCACAAATAAACTTTCACAAAACAACGACCTTGCAACAAGTATGAAAAGGGCTCCCTAGGAGTACCTAGGATGTTTTGGGTGCCTAACACCTTCCCATTACATAACCAATCCCCTTACCCAAATCTCTTATTTCTCTTTTACTAGTTTTTGATTCGATAAAACTATTAGGTTTTTGTTCGCTTTCTAACCATTCCTTTGGATAAATAGAAGTGCGGTGGCGACTCGACTTGTATGATTTACCTTGGATTTAGTCAATATCTCTAATGGTAACGAATACCCCGCTACAGAAAAGTGGCGACTCTGCAGGGGATCGAACCCAGAATCTCTGGTTGGTGCTCATATGACTACCAAAGGTGGAATTCAAGGTCTCCCTTCTGAGTTCCTCATTGCTCAAGCTACTATGTACGGGAAGGCCATGAGTGAGGATGCCTTTAAGGCCCTATTTGTACTTCTCATCTATGGGTTAGTGTTATTCCCCAACATCGACAAGTTTGTGGATGTGAACGCTATTAGGATCTTCTCTACTCTTAATCCCGTTCCGACTCTGTTGGGTGACACTTATTTTTCTTTTCATATGAGGAATACAAAGGGTGGTGGCGCCATTGTGTGTTGTTTGCCTCTGTTATATAAGTGGTTTATTTCTCACTTACCTCAGACGGTCGCTTTCAAGGAGAACAAAGGATGTCTACGGTGGTCCACGAGACTTATGTCTCTCACTAATGATGATATCTCTTGGTAAAACCGTGTGTATGATGGTGTGCAGATTATCGACTCTTGTGGTGAATTCTCCAATGTACCTCTTCTTGGTACATGTGGTGGGATTAACTACAACCCTGTTTTGGCACGACGTCAGCTTGGGTTCCCCCTAAAGGATAAACCCAATAATATTTTGTTAGAGGGTGTGTTCTTTCAGGAGGGTAAAGATCCCCAAGGCTTGAAGGGCAGAATGGTCCGCGCTTGGCGCAATATCCATAAGAAGGGAAGGAAGGAGTTGGGTCCTAAGAATTGTGTTGCTATGGAGTCTTACACTGCTTGGGTTAGGAAGAGAGCGTCTGAGTATCTCATGCCTTACGAGTATCCGAGACCTACACCTTTGGTTATGGCTAGGCCTTCAACCCTCCCTGACCAAGGAGTAGAGGAGTTGAGAGACGGAGACCGATCACGTGCTTGGATCCGTGAATGAGAAGAGTTGCTTCAGCAGATTAAGGAGAAAGACTCTTTGATAGAGTTCCTCGAACATCAGGTTATTGATGATCCTGATGATGCATGGACTTCTCTACTTCCTCAGTCTTCCAGGTTTTGGAAGAGGAAGTATGATCGACTCGCCAAAGAGAAGGCGGATATGGAGGCAGCCTATGAGAGGGAGGTGAAGAGGCTTCATGCATCTTATCTTCTTGTGTCTCGAGCTTTAGCTGATTGTTTCTAAGGATCCATAGGATGATTATTTTCCTTTTCTCTTATATATGGTTACCAATGTTGTGCTTCCTTGATATAAAATATTTCCCAGATATTATATAAAAATGTTTAATATTTCCAAAATTTGCAAATAGAACCCTAAAGTTCCTTTGAAATAAAAGAAAAAACCATGTGCACAAGCATTGCATGCATCATGTGCATAAGCAGGTTTTGTTCCCGGCTTCTTGTCCTGTGGTCTAACTCTGTGTTCTTCATCTATTTCAAAGATAAGCTGACTCACCGGTACTACACCAGAGCCAACATTTCAAGACTGATGGATCATCTGGAGCAAGAGAACCGCGAGCTGAAAGAGGAAGTGGCCATATTAAGTGCCTTGATGGAATCATTCATGGCTGCCCAGAGCCAGTCTTCTCCGACACCTTCAACTCCTCCCCAGAGGACAATTATCTCTGAGATCGTCTCCTCGACTGTGCCTGCAGCCAGTGCACACTTTGCTCCAACGGCCATGCCAACCGGATTCCCGTGGGGGATGCCTCCCAATTTCATGCCCGAGGGTCCTGCTCCCACCTTTGCTTCTATGCCGACATCTAGCTCGGTCCTTGCTGTTCCTTCTCCTGTCGTGCATACTATGCCCAGAGTAGACGACACTATCTATCATTTTGAGCCGTCTGAGGGTCCAGATGTTTATGAGAAGATGGATGCTATGAACGATCAATTTCTTGAGATTCGCAAGGAATTGAAAACTCTCAGAGGAAAGGATCTTTTCGGCAAGTCTGCTGCCGAACTCTGCTTGGTTCCTAATGTGAAGATCCCCGTGAAATTCAAGGTCTCTGACTTTGAAAAGTACAAGGGGAATACTTGCCCTCTCAGCCACCTGGTCATGTATGCCAGGAAGATGTCAACTCAGACCGACAATGACCAATTGCTCATCCACTACTTTCAGGACAGTATGTCCGGTGCCGCTCTGCGTTGGTACATGGGTTTAGACAGTGCGAACATCCGATCCTTCAACGATCTTGGCGAGGCCTTCGTCAAGCAGTACAAGTACAATGTGGATATGGCTCCCGATAGGGATCAATTGAGGTCCATGTCCCAGAAGGACAAGGAAACATTCAAAGAGTACGCCCAGAGGTGGCGAGAGGTGGCAGCACAGATCGTGCCCCCGCTAGAAGAGAAAGAGATGACTAAGATCTTTTTGAAGACCTTAAGTTCTTTTTATTATGAGCGGATGATTGCTAGCGCTCCTTCTGACTTCACCGAAATGGTGAATATGGGGATGCGTCTAGAAGAAGGGGTTAGAGAAGGACGTATGACCAGAGAAGAAGGCTCTTCTGCCAAACGTTATGGGGCGTTTGCGAAGAAGAAAGAAGGAGAGACACATGCTGTGACTTCCCATGTGAAACCAAGAAGACCCTCTGTGAGGAGGAAAACCGTGCGTCCCGTTGGTAACCAGCACCAGGTGGCTCACATAGCACCTGTCTTCAGAGATAATCAGTAGTACCAGCAACACAATAACAATCAGCAACCACATCAGCAATATCAACAACAACAACACCGTCCGCAACACCAGGCCTACGAGCCTCGAAACAGTAATCAAACCAGCACGAGTTACGAAAGGAAAAGGGTCACCTTCGATCCTATTCCAATGACGTATGCAGAGTTATATCCCTCTTTGATAGAGAGGAAGTTGATTACTCCGAGAGACCTACCGGCTATACCTGCTAACCCCCAGTGGTGGTATAAGCCTGAATTACACTGTGTTTACCATTCTGGTGCTCCCGGCCACGACGTGGAGAATTTCTACCCTTTGAAGACCAAGGTTCAAGACCTTGTGAGGTTTGGTATTTTGTGTTTCGAGGACGTAGGTCCTAATGTGAAGAAGAACCCATTGCCCGAGCATGGGAAATCTGTCAACATGGTCCAGGGATGCCCTGGCAAATACAAAGTCAAATATGTCAGCCATATTCGACAGTCTCTGGTCGAGATGCATCGTTTTCTATGTGATTATAGTCATTATGAACATGACCACGATAGATGCTGAGTATGCTCTGTTAATCAGAGAGGTTGTCGCCGGGTGCGCAAAGATGTTCAAGAAATGCTGGATGAAGGAGTCATTGAGATCCTTCAGAATAGGAATGTTGATGAATATGATCCCGAAGTCAACGTGATTTCCCCGGTATTCCGGATACCTGAGCCTGTTATCATCAAGTATGATGGTAGCAAGTAGAAGGCTTCCCTTGCTCTTATCATTAAACCAGTCGGACCAGTACCATACTCTTCTGAGAAAGCGGTTCCCTATCGCTACAATGCTGTAGCGGTGGAAAATGGGAAAGAGGTGTCCTTGCCTTCTTCGTCTGTTGTTAACATTGCCGACGTTAGCGGTATGACACGTAGTGGTCGTGTATTTTCAGCACCACCAAAACCCCAGGCTAATGCTGATTCTGTTGAACGCCCGATTGGGAATGCTGTGAGCACTCCGAATCCGACACTTGTTGTTAAACCCTCCTCTATATTGAAAACTCCTACTTCTGTCGGCCCAAGTGGCAATGAGAAAGAAGATTACGATGAGCTGCTGAAGCTCATCAAGAGAAGCGAGTACAATGTTGTAGACCAGCTTCTACAAACGCCATCCAAAATATTGGTGTTATCATTGCTTTTGGATTCAGAACCACACCGAGAGGCTCTGCAGAAGGTTTTGGATGTGGCATATGTGGATCACGATCTCACGATAGAACAATTCGATAGCATTGTTGCAAACATCACTGCTTGTAACAATTTGAGTTTTTGTGACTCTGATCTCCCCGAGGAGGGAAGAGACCACAACTTGGCATTACACATATCTATGGGTTGCAAAGACGACGCCATGTCCAATGTGCTGGTGGACACTGGGTCATCATTAAACGTATTGCCAAAATCCACTCTCTCAAAACTATCATATTAGGGGCCTCCCATGAGGCAGAGTGGAGTAGTTGTGAAGGCTTTCGATGGGTCTCGCAAAACTGTGATTGGCGAGGTTGATCTCCCAATCAAAATTGGACCAAGTGATTTCCAGATTACTTTCCAGGTTATGGACATTCACCCATCGTATAGTTGTCTCCTAGGCAGACCATGGATTCACGAGGCAGGCGCCGTGACATCCACCATACACCAGAAACTGAAATTTGTGAAGAACAAGAAGCTGGTGGTGGTAGGGGGAGAAAAGGCTCTCCTGGTTAGCCATTTGTCTTCCTTCTCTTATATAGATGCTGAGGATGAAGTTGGAACTCCTTTCCAAGCTTTATCTATTACTGAGCCTATTGAGAAGAGAACTCCTTCATTTGCTTCCTACAAAGATGCAAAGTTGGCCATTGAGCGTGGTGCAACTGCTGGTTTAGGGAAAATGATTGAGCTAGAAGACAACAAGTCTCGGGCTGGCATAGGTTATTCATCTGGGGTCTTTAATACGCAAGGGTTATTCAAGAGTGGAGGTTTCATCCATACCAGTCAAGGCGAAGAGGCTGCTGCCATCTTGGAGGAAGACGAAAAGGACTTTGGCAATTTCGTCATCCCTGAGGGGATCTGCAATAATTGGGTCGCTGTGGATATTCCAACAGTTATCCATAAGTCAAAGTAATGTTCATTGTGTTTAAAAACCCTTCTCCCATGCCAAAGGGAGGAGTGATGACATTGTTGGCGCATAAATGCAATGATATTTTCATTCAATAAATTCATGTTAAATGTTTGTATTTCCAATTATTTTCCACTTTTCGCTTTTTTTTGCATGAAATTGTTGATCACATAAAACTTAAAAATAGAATAAAATCAATCTTTTCATCTGCATAATGATTGCCTTGTTTGAATTCTAAAGCTTTTCATATCCAAAATCATTATGCAGGTTAATCAAACCCATTGAACATAACGACCCAACACCATCTCCCAACTTTGAATTCCCTATATTTCAGGAGGAAGAAGATGATGTTGAAGAGATTCCTGACGAGATTACCCGTCTACTTGAGCATGAAGAGAAGATCATTCAGCCGCATCTTGAGAATCTGGAAACAGTCAATTTGGGGTCTGAAGACTGGGTGCGAGAAGTGAAGATTGGGGCACTCTTGGAAGAGTCTGTTAAGAAGGGGTTGATTGAATTGCTACGAGAATACGTCGATGTCTTTGCTTGGTCATATGAAGCCTGAGTGTGTGCCGGTAAAGCATAAGCTCAGAAGAACTCATCCTGATATGGCAATGAAGATTAAAGAGGAAGTTCATAAGCAAATTGATCCGGGGTTTCTGGTGACTTCTACATATCCTCAATGGGTGGCCAATATTGTGCCCGTGCCTAAGAAAGACAGAAAAGTCAGGATGTGTGTGGACTATAGAGACTTGAATAAAGCTAGTCCGAAAGATGATTTCCCTCTACCACATATTGATATGTTGGTAGATAATACAGCTAAATTCAAGGTCTTCTCATTTATGGATGGATTTTCCGGATATAATCAGATTAAAATGGCACCCGAGGATATGGAGAAGACAACATTCATCACACCTTGGGAACATTCTGTTATCGAGTGATGCCCTTCGGTTTGAAGAACGCCGGAGCCACGTATCAACGAGCTATGACCACCTTGTTTCATGATATGATGCACAAGGAAATCGAGGTATATGTTGATGATATGATCGCTAAGTCAAGAACGGAAGTTGAACATGTAGAGCACTTGTTAAAGCTTTTTCAGCGCCTGAGAAATTATAAGCTCCGTCTGAATCCCAACAAGTGTACATTTGGAGTCCGTTCTGGCAAATTATTGGGCTTTATTGTTAGTGAAAGAGGTATTGAGGTTGATCCTGCAAAGGTCAAAGCAATACAAGAGATGCCTGCGCCCAAAACTGAGAAGCAAGTCCGAGGTTTTCTTGGTCGCTTGAGTTACATTTCCAGATTCATATCCCACATGACTGCCACATGTGCGCCGATATTCAAGATCCTCCGGAAAGATCAGTCTCATGATTGGAACGAGGATTGCCAGAAACCTTTTGATAACATTAAAGAGTATCTGTCTGAGCCTCCAATCCTGTCTCTGCCCGTGGAAGGAAGACCTTTGATTATGTATCTAACTGTTCTTGAGGACTCAATGGGTTGTGTCCTTGGTCAGCAAGACGAATCAGGAAAGAAAGAATATGCTATTTACTACTTGAGTAAGAAGTTCACCGATTGTGAGTCTCGATATTCAATGCTTGAGAAAACCTGTGGTGCTTTGGCTTGGTCTGCTAAGCGCTTACGCCAGTATATGTTGAATCATACGACTTGGTTGATATCCAGAATGGATCCAATCAAGTATATCTTCGAGAAGCCTGCTTTAACAGGGAGGATTGCCCGTTGGAAAATGTTGTTATCTGAGTATGATATTGAGCATCGAGCTCAGAAGGCTATTAAAGGTAGTATCTTGGCTGACCACTTGGCACATCAGCCGATTGAGGATTATCAGTCAGTTCAATACGACTTCCCAGATGAGGAGATTCTGTATTTGAAAATGAAAGACTGTGATGAGCCTACACTCGATGAAGGGCCAGAGCCTGGTTCCAGATGGAGTATGGTATTTGATGGCGCTATAAATCAATATGGAAATGGTATTGGGGCAGTGATTATTACTCCTTAGGGCACACATTTTCCTTTTATAGCAAAGCTAACTTTCAAATGCACGAATAATATGGCTGAGTATGAAGCTTGTATTATGGGATTGGAGGAATGCATTGATCTAAGGATCAAGCATCTTGATGTATATGGTGATTCGGCCCTCGTTGTTAATCAGATTAAGGGTGAATGGGAAACGAATCAGCCTGGTCTCATTCCATATAGAGATTATGCGAGGAGGATTTCAACATTCTTTACTGAGGTTGACTTCCATCATATTCCTCGAGATGAGAATCGGATGGCAGACGCTCTTGCTACACTTGCTTCGATGATTGTGGTAAAACTTTGGAATGAAGTTCCCAATATCACTATGATGCGCTTGGACAGACCAGCTCATGTATTTGCAGTAGAAGAAGCAAAAGATGATAAGCCATGGTATTATGATATCAAGTGTTTCCTTCAGAACCAGATTTACCCGCCTGGAGCATCCGTGAAAGATAGGAAGACTTTGAGGAGACTGTCAGGCAGTTTTTACCTCAATGGCGATGTGCTTTATAAGAGAAATTTTGACATGGTGCTGCTCAGATGCGTGGATAGACACGAAGCAGATACCTGTTGATGACTGAGGTCCACGAGGGTTCATTTGGTACTCATTCCAATGGACATGCCATGGCTAGAAAGATGTTGAGAGCAGACTACTATTGGCTGACGATGGAGTTTGACTGCTGCAAATATGTGAAGAAATGCCATAAGTGTCAGATTTATGCGGATAAGATTCATATTCCCTCGACACTTCTGAATGTGATTTCATCACCATGGCCTTTCTCCATGTGGGGAATGGACATGATTGGCATGATAGAGCCGAAAGCGTCTAATGGACACAGATTTATTCTCGTTGCAATTGATTACCTTACCAAGTGGGTTGAAGCGGCATCATATGCAAATGTGACCAGGAAGGTGGTCGTGAAGTTTATTAAGAATCAACTCATATGCCGTTATGGTGTGCCAGATAAGATCATTACTGATAATGGATCTAACTTGAACAACAAAATGATGAAAGAACTATGTAGTAAGTTCAAGATTGTGCATCACAACTCTTCTCCTTATAGACCCAAGATGAATGGGGCTGTTGAAGCTGCTAATAAGAATATCAAGAAGATTATCCAAAAGATGGTTGTCATGTATAAAGATTGGCATGAGATGTTGCCATTTGCTTTACATGGATATCGTACGTCTGTCCGCACTTCAACAGGGGCAACCCCTTTCTCTCTTGTTTATGGTATGGAGGCCGTACTCCCAGTAGAGGTGGAGATCCCATCAATGAGGGTCTTGATGGAAGCCAAGTTGACTGACGCTGAATAGGTTCAGAGTCGTTATGACCAGCTGAATTTGATAGAAGAGAAGAGATTGACTGCCATGTGCCATGGCCAGTTATATCAACAAAGGATGAAGAAAGCTTTTGATAAGAAGGTCAAGCCTCGTGTGTTCCGAGAAGGTGACCTTGTGCTCAAGAAAGTCTTGTCTTTCGCGCCCAATTCCAGGGGCAAGTGGACTCCAAACTATGAAGGTCCATATGTTGTTAGGAGAGCCTTTTCAGGCGGTGCTTTGATACTTACAACTATGGATGGGGAGGATTTCACTCGTCCTATGAATTCAGATGCAGTCAAGAAATACTTCGCCTAAAAATAAAAACAGAATAGCTCGCTAAGTTGAAAACCCGAAATGAAGGCTTAGGAAAAAATTAGCGTCTCGGTGGATTGAAAACCCGAAAGGGCGGTCCAGGCAAAAGTTAGAGACATAAAAAAATGAATATATGTATCCCGCTAGATTGAGTACCTCATCCTGGGGCAATCTAGGCAAAAATTAGGGATTTGGCAAGTAACTGCATCCTGACAAGATTTTGTTCTACAATTGTCTTCTGTTAAAGAATTTCGCTCAGTCATCATCAACCGAAGCTTTAAATACATCAGATTCAGAATTGGTGGAGAAATGGTCATTATGTTTAATGTACCCCTTTTCCAATATATATCACCAATTTCAAACTTGTAAAGATCTATGGAATCTTGCCATTTGCAGACTTCTATTCCATCAAATAAATTTGAACCTTTTATCTAATTATTTGCACTCTTATTTGTTTCTATTCAACAAATATCTTGCATGTTTTAATTGAGAAAATATCATTGTTTTGAATAATCGAATTTTTCATAACTTGTTTTTAAACAAAGTGAACATTCACAATGACGAAAGGACACTTAGGAGATCCTCAGTGCTCTCCCAAGGATGGTATGATCCCCAACAGGTTAAGACTTTTGCTCATATTCCTGGTTTATTTGTATCTTCTTCCTCCGGAGCCTTTTGTGGTTTTCCTACTGGGTGGAGTGTTTGGTAAGATATTTACCGCTCTTTCCTTCAGCAGGGTAATGACCTTTCCTCCTCAGCAGATGTGATCTCTTTGGTAAGTACGGTACTTGGTGGTTGATCCCCAGAATCCCTTTACCTCCTCGGATAAATTCCCCAGTAGAGTTGCTTATGTGGTGGATTTTATCTGTGCAATAACTCCTGTCCCCAGCTGGAATGAATGATGATTGTCCCCTGCAGGGATCTTTGCAACCTAGCTTTCTCTCTTGAGATGTAGTACCAGCTATTTGTGTGCTTATTCCTTGGAGCTGTTGATGGTAGAAATGGTTGTTTGTCAGCATTCATCATACATAAACCACGCATGTGTGCATATAATTTTCAAACATTCGGATATTCATATTGCATTCTTTGCCATATATCTTTGTTTATTATTCCCTGCTAGTTGGTAATACATTTCCCAAGCAGATGTCGGTGTCTGATCCCTCAATATAGAGTCAGCCCCTTAAGTAGAAAGTGTTTATCTTTCCTTCCACATTCCCCATTGAGTTATATCCTCGTGGACGATGGTTGTTTTTGCTTCCTCCCCAACACATATATTGGGATGGGATTCCCTGTTGAGTTATATCCTCATTAGGACGAGTCTTGATTCAGTTTGCCTCTTTAGTTTGATCCTAAATTGGCTTCTTGGGATTTGTTTCCTGTAATTAGTAATCATTCATCTTATCCTCGGCGGAATCTGTGGTTTTCTACCCTTATACCGGTAGTTGTAAACCCTATTTTTCCCCTTTGCAGAGTTAACCTTTTATTCATCCTAATCGGTGACGGTTACTCTTCCGTGGTTTTCTACCCAGTATCCGGTAGATGTAATCCCCTCCTTGACAGTTATCATTATCCAATATTAGGTGTGGATATTCCCTCATTCTCTTGGATAATTGCTCTAATTAGGCAGTTTATCTCCAGCAAGTCATCTTTCATGTACCGATTGCCGGTAATGTTTGTTGCTCCCCCTGATTGGTCATCATTATATACCTAGTTTCGGTATCCCGATGCCTTTCTTTGTCGGTCGATTTATCCTTTATTAACCCAGTAATCGGTTGTGGATAATCTTCCATGCGAGTATATTATCTATGTTCTGACGGTAATAGATAATATATCACATGCACTCTTTGGTCGAAGCCTTTTGTCTTCCCTAGTCGAGTAAGATTCGTATCCCTGTTTTGGAATCGAATGTCCATCCCATAATCGAGTTTGCTTTTTTGCCCTCTTTTTGGATGATGAGTGTTTTGGGAATATTCCCCAATTCACGCTTTGGTTGGTCACCTATTATATGCCCAATAGCCGGCATCCCTGGTGTTCCCTCCTTCTGCCCCCTATTATGACTTTTTGTCCCCTGTGGAGTCAGATTTTCCTGAGTTGAGATATACCTTTTAGGTCTTCCTCAGATGATTTGGTTGATTGATATCTCTCACCCTTATACCGGTCTTAGATATTCGTTCTTCCCGAGCATGTTGTTCTCTCACCCTTATACCGGTGTTCAGATCACACGTCTCTTTGAGCTTATTACCCAGTAACCGGTAATACCTCATCCCGTTGCTTCCCCAGGAGGTTTCTGTTGGGATTTTCCTCAGCTGAGTCCTTGGTGGACATCCTCCACCTGAGTCCGTATTTTTATCCGAAGTGTCCGTTGTGGATAATTTTTGGCTGTATTGGCATGTTCCCCAATACATGCATCTTCGAGTCAGCTCGAGTCCTTCCATTGATTTATTTCATGGATTCTCTCCGTGTCTCAGCAAGTTTCAAGTCGTGGTATGCTCACGCATCTTTATCCTTTTACTCCCCGGTAGAGTCTCTATTCCATTTATGAGTATGTTACTCCAGTGGATCTTCAATTGTTCCTGGTCTCTTTCTTTCTTTGCGGACACGTATCCCCGCAGAGTATTACCGTTTGCATGCATACATTCGCATCATGAGGTCTCTTAGGGACCAAAATTCGTCTCTTTGCATTTTATTTAAGCCCATTCTACCCCGTCGAGACGAAGATTTTAACCTTCACTTCTCCGGCTAGAATGACCTTAAATAGGGGCATCTGTAAGACCCCAATTTTGTCCCTGAGATCCCTCATGGCATCATAACATTGCACTTGCATTGCCTCAAGGATCATTAGCATCTTGGTTCCCTTGGCCTTTGGGTGGGACTTCTTGAGAGTGGTTTGAGATCACCAAGCATGCTTGAATTGTATATCATTGCTTTTCTTATTTTTTTTACTAACCAAAAGCACAAAAATATGTCACTAACATCCTTTATTTGTAGCTTGAGCAATCACAAGGTCAAAAACTTCAAAGAGATCATTGGTACAAAGATATGGCCAAGAGGAGATGAAAGCAAGCATGGTAATGGTTCCCAAAGCTCTCATCCATCAGATGTGCCTCCCTAGCATCTCAACTCATCATTGTGATCAAAGCAAGTCAAAGGGTTTGAGGTTTGTTCCCCAAAGAAACCCTAATTCATCTATGCACCACAATGCCTGGCTCTTGAAGCAACCTCAGCCCATGGTCAAATACAATCAAGGGAAGTTCTTTAATTCTTCATTTCATACATATTTGAACTTATTTGAGTGTCCTAAATCATCAATTCATCAAGATTTGAGTCATGGACTTGAGAAGTTGATCAGTTAATTCATCTCACTATTTTGAAATGCACTGAGACCTAACTTTTTATGTGTTGGTCAAATGGAGATAATTCCAAAATAAAAAATGTTCTTAAGGACAATATGAACAACTTTCACGTTCATCAAAAATTGGTTTGAAGCTTGGAAGGTCATCATCCATTCCAAGACATTATAGGTCATTTTGACTGAAACCCGAATTTTGGGTCAACTTCCCAAGGACATAACTCATTCATTTTTTATAATTTTGAGGTGGGATTAAATGCATTGGAAAGTTTAAGATGTCTAACTAAAATGTTATGTTGAACAAAATTTCAAAATCTCAAAGGAAATACATGTGATAATGCATGACATTATAGGTCCTTTTGGACCAAATGCATTGAAAGGCAAAAAAGTCCAACTTCAAGTGCCCATAACTCTTTCATAAAAAATCCAAATGATGCAAAATTTAAGTCCATTTTGATTGTCTTGAGAAGATCTACAACTTTTAATGTTGAAGGTTTTTTCATTTAAGGCTTGCATCATCAAAACAGAGGGGCTTGATCATTGGCCAAATTTGGAAACCTTGCCTTGACATGTTTTGCACATTACACTTTAAACTCAAAATTCACCAATTTCCACACTTCAAATGGATTTTTGCCCAACATAACAATTGTTCCTTACATCAAGACCTTTCCAACCATTACCCACATGCTTATGTTTGGATTTTCTAATTGGCATTTTCGAAGAGGTGAATGTTTAGGTTCAATTATGGAATTCACATCATAACTTCATGCACAAGCCAATGCAGCTCTAATCACACATCCAAACCATTGGCATTTGAGTTCAGCTTGCATTTTCATCCATTTTTGGGCTTTGCACACGCCTGTACAGGCCCATGCATGAAGAGTCCAAGTTCTATGCGCACGAATTTTCTCCTTGCTTGCATCAGTCTTGGCTATAAATAGCATGCTTCATTCTCTTCAAAAACCAACCTAATGGCGCCTGAAGCTCTGCACAAGTGAAATCCCAACCTCCATTAAAGAAATTTTGAGTTTTCCATTTCAATTTTACAGTTCAGATTTCAACTTCATTTGTTGATCTCTGAATTTAAATTCCTAAGCCTTGCTTCCTTGTTACCTCAAGAAAACATTGCACAAAAGATTTGGAGTGGATCAAGACCTGTAAAGCTGCACTTCAAAGGTTGTTGTTCAAACTTATTTGCTTTGAATCTCTCATTTCTTTGATCTATTTGCCTGGCCAAAGTGTTTTCTGAAGTCCTCACTTGAGAGGCAAGCTAGTGGTAGCTTCAATTTTGTTTTTCTTTGATCTGCATTTTTCATACCTGAATCTTCCACCTCAGATTTCTCAACCTATAGGAATCTTGAGTGTGATTCAAGGTTATAGGGGTGATGTATATCACCCCAGCTTCATTTTGGTATAAGGATCGTTCAAAACGGTGAAGGTTGGAAAACCTGCAAATCTGGCCGGAATTTGGAAGCTCACCGGAGAAGAAGGTGGCTCCAATGGCCGTCCATTGCCAGTTTGAATCTGGATCGTTGGATCTCATCTCCAGATTCAATCTCAGCCTTTGGATGTTATGACTTTTTTTAATTCTTTGTGTGACGCGTTTGACCAAGGTTCACCATGAGCGCGCGCTACAAGACCATCAGATTGGCCACGTCAATTAATGAACGTGATCCAACGCTTCCTGATTTTCCACATTTTTAATTTCTGATTTTATTTTCTTTAATTCCTTTTTATTTCAAAAATTCATAACTCTCTCATTTTTAATCCAAAAAACATGGGACCAATTGAATTAGTTTCCAAATAATTTCTAGTTTCTTAAAATGATTTTTAATATTTTTTATTTCGTCATTTGATATTTTTTATGAATTTTCTCTTTTCTGGTTCTTTTTAATTCATTTTAAAGAGTTTTTGATATTCAAAAAATACAAAAATATTTTCCTAACCTATTTGAATGATGATGAATCTATGAAAAATATTCTCATCAATTTTTTAATTGATTTGAGATTTATTTTAGATTTTAGTTCAATTAGGTTATTTTTTATTCATTTTTAATTGATTAAAAATAGTTTCTGACTTTTAAAAATGCTGAAATTTTTTGTCAAACTTTGTTTGACCTTGTTGAACTTGGGATAAATTGCTTGGACTTTTCAAAGTTGACTTGAAGTAATTTTGAAGTTTGACCTTTCTTTTATTTTTAATTCAAATTTAATTTTAAATATTTAAAAATGCCAAAAAATATTTTGTTCATTTCTTGACTTCCAATCTTCATCCCACTTCTGTTTTTGATTGTTTGACTTTGACTTTCAATGTTATTGGTCAACATATGATGATTGGTACATTGTACTTCATTTAATGCATTTGCATTTTTTTTGCCATTTTTATTATTCATCTCCTTTTTTTTTCTTTTTTGATCAATGGGTTGAAGTTTGATAAGTTAGCATTGATTAAGGAGACTTAATCTTCCTTGATCCAAATCTAATTCATCTTGATCAATTGATCAAGTGAATGGCTTTGCATTAAGGATAGGTTGTTTTCCTAAATCATGCAAAAGGCTTAAACCAATACAAGATCATTTCTCTTCTTCTTTTTGGCATGGCAAGTTGTTGGAACTTGGTTCACTAATCAAGACTTCTAACTTGTGTTGTTGCCTACATTATTATTGACCGGCCTCAGATAGTTGTGACTTCTATATAAGTCCAATTACGATTGCTTAAAATAGCGCTAAATTTGCCTTATGGCACACTAACTATTAACTACTAACAATTAACATTTATTTTATGCACTTTACTTTTATGCAATTTACCATTCTTGCACATATTATTCATTTTCTTTTTCCTTTGCTCATTGGAGCACGTGTTTATGTTAATGCCATTTGCCTTTTGCCCACTTGGGTATATAATTGTGTATATATCTTTTGTGCTTGTATTTGTCTGTTTGGTGTGAATCAAATGCAAAGAATTGGACAAAATGGACTTAGAATTTAGGACCTTACCCAAGCAAATGGAATTTGAAGAGCAACTAGGCCTCATGCCTTTAGAGTGCTTAAATGTCAAAGAGCAACTAGGCCTTCTGCCTTTAGAATTCTTAAAGCTTAAGGATGAACTTTGAAAGGACCATATTCTAAAACTCCCTCTTGTCCATTCTTTGATTGATCATAGAACTTTTTAAAGTGTGTTTTCTTGTGCTAGGATTTCCAACTTGAGCCTAATTGAGGAACCATTACCATGAGCTTCTAAGAGAGAGAAATCCAAGATACATTGAGGAGACTTCCAAGAGTTCATATGATTGTCGATTGCTTGAGTCTATGCTTGTGATTGCTTATTCCAAGGGATGGGAGCTACTTGGATCATCAATATGATTTCAAGAAAGGAACTCCATTTGTGGTTTTATTTCTTATTCCTTACTTCTTGTATGCTTAGGATTTTAGCCCTTCTTCTTCTTCTCTCTACTCTAACCCAAGCCAAAACTTTTTGTACAAACATTTAACCATTGTTTTCAAACATTAGAAACCTAAGCCTTAGGCTTTTGATTTTCAAACCTTCTTTTTATAACACTTATTTTGAATTGAATCTTTAAGTCAACTTTGACCATTTTTGTATATACTTCTAATTGGTAAATATAACCCATTCAAATGTCTTTTTATGGTTCCAATGGCCACTTTCTTAATCAAATTTTCCATAACCTTTAGCTATTAGATTTGAGTTATCCTTGTGGTAGATGTAATATTCACCTATATCCTTAGTGATGGACAATGAGTCTTCCATGCTTATTATAGGGTTAACCCCTCACTAGCATGTTGAAGTTATCCTCACATGGTGGATTTGTGGTTTTAGGTTGAGTTTTCTCCCTTTGATAACAAAAGACCTTAAGGCTTTTGGACCAATCAATTCACCAGCTCATTTTGAGATTTTTACCCCGAACTACGAGGTTTTGATCCTAATCTTTTTGAAGATGGTACGTAGGCAATGGGTTTATCCATCCAAACACAAAATGTAAAGGAACTTGTATATTCTCCTCTCATCACTTCAATCATGTTTGCACAAATAAACTTTCACAAAACAACGACCTTGCAACAAGTATGAAAAGGGCTCCCTAGGAGTACCTAGGATGTTTTAGGTGCCTAACACCTTTCTATTACATAACCAATCCCCTTACCCAGATCTCTTATTTCTCTTTTACTAGTTTTTGATTCAATAAAACTATTAGGTTTTTGTTCGCTTTCTAACCATTCCTTTGGATAAATAGAAGTGTGGTGGCGACTCGACTTGTATGATTTACCTTGGATTTAGTCAATATCTCTAATGGTAACGAATACCCCACTACACTCGATACTCAATATCATACTCAGATAACAACATCTGCCAATGGGAAATCCTCCTAGTTAAAGCAGGCTTCTCAAAGATATACTTAATTGGATCTATTTTGGATATCAACCAAGTCGTATGATTCAACATATACTGGCGTAAGCGCTTAGCAGCCCAAGCCAAAGCACAACATGTTTTCTCAAGCATTGAGTATCGAGACTCACAATCAGTGAACTTCTTACTCAGGTTGTAAATAACATATTCTTTCTTTCCTAACTCATCTTGCTGACCAAGAACACAACCCATTGAGTCTTCAAGAACTGTCAGGTACATAATCAATGGTCTCCCTTCCACAGGTGGAGACAGAATCGGAGGCTCAGACAAATACTCCTTAATATTGTCGAAGGCCTTTTGGCAATCCCCGGTCCAATCATTAGAATGATCTTTCCGGAGGAGCTTGAATATCGGCGCACATGTGGAAGTCATGTGGGATATGAATCTGGAAATATAATTCAAGCGGCCAAGAAAATCTCGGACTTGCTTCTCAGTTTTGGGCGCAGGCATCTCTTGTATTGCTTTGACCTTTGCAGGATCAACCTCAATACCTCTTTCACTGACAATAAAGCCCAATAACTTGCCGAAACGGACTCCAAATGTACACTTGTTAGGATTCAGATGAAGCTTATACTTCCTCAAACGCTGAAAAAGCTTCAACAAGTGCTCTACATGTTCAACTTCCGTTCTTGACTTAGCAATCATATCACCAACATATACCTCGATCTTCTTGTGCATCATATCATGAAACAAGGTAGTCATAGCTCGTTGATACGTGGCTCCGGCGTTCTTCAAACCGAAGGGCATCACTCGATAACAGGATGTTCCCCAAGGTGTGATGAATGTTATCTTCTCCATGTCCTCGGTGCCATTTTGATCTGATTATATTCGGAAAAGTCATCCATAAACGAGAAGACATTGAATTTAGCTGTATTATCTACCAACATATCAATATGTGGTAGAGGGAAATCATCTTTCGGACTAGCTTTATTCAAGTCTCTATAGTCCACACACATTCGGAATTTTCCATCTTTTTTAGGCACTGGCACAATATTGGCCACCCATTGAGGATATGTAGAAGTCACCAGAAACCCCGCATCAATTTTCTTCTGAACTTCCTCTTTAATCTTCACTGCTATATCGGGATGAGTTCTTCTGAGCTTCTGCTTTACAGGCACGCACTCAGGCTTCAAAGGCAGGAAATGTTGCACGATATCTGTATCTAGACCAGGCATGTCTTCATATGACCAGGCAAAGACGTCGACATACTCTCGTAGAAACTCAATCAACCCCTTCTTAACAGTTTTTCCAGGAGTGCCCCAATCTTCACTTCTCGCACATAGTCTTCAGACCCCAAGTTGACTGTTTCCAGATTCTCAAGATGTGGCTGAATGATCTTCTCTTCGTGCTCAAGTAGACGGGTAATCTTGTCAGGAATCTCTTCAACATCATCTTCTTCTGCCTCAAATACAGGGAACTCAAAGTTGGGAGATGGTGTTGGATCATTATGTTCAATGGGTTTGATCAACCTGTATAATAATTTTGGAGATAAAAAGATTTTAGAATTCAAACAAGGCAAATCATTATGCAGATGAAAAGATTGATTTTATTCTTATTTTTGGGTTTTATGTGATCACCAATTTCATGCAAAAGCGAAAAGGGAAAATAATTGGAAAACAAACATTTAACATGAATTTATTGAATGAAAATATCATTATATTTATGCGCCAACAATGTCATCACTTCTCCTTTTGGCATGGGAGAAGGGTTTTCAAACACAATGAACATTACTTTGATTTATGGATAACTGTTGGAATATCAACAACGACCCAATTATTGCAGAGCCCTCCAGGGATGATGAAGTTGCCAGAATCCTCTTCATTCTTTTCCAAAATGGCAGCAGCCTCTCCATCTCGACCGGTGTGGATGAATCCGCCACTCTTGAACAACCCTTGCTTGTTGAAGACACCAGAAGAATAGCCTATGCCAGCCCGGGATTTGTTGTCCTCCAGCTTAATCATTTGCCGCAATCCAGCAGTTGCACCACGCTCAATGGCCAACTTCGCATCTTTATAGGAAGCAAAAGAAGAAGTTCTCTTCTTAATAGGTTCAGCAATAGATAAAGCTTGGAACGGAGTTCCAACTTCATCATCAACATCTATATAAGAGAAGGAAGATAAATGGCTAACCAGGAGAGCCCTCTCTCCCCCTACCACCACCAGCTTCTTATTCTTCACAAACTTCAGTTTCTGGTGTAGGGTGGATGTCACGGCGCCTGCCTCGTGAATCCATGGTCTGCCTTGAAATTCTGGTATAGTCAGAGTTCAGATGTTCTACACGAAGTCATGACATCTGATCCAACATTGTTACTAATGCATCAAGACAGTTATAACAATTAAAACCCAGTACTCATATGAACTCTGTCATAGATGTCAAGACATCTGCTAATATACCACCATGGAAAGAAGAACATCCAGTTTTGTCCATCTAGTGCAAAGACACAGTAGAGATCAAATATAGCACTTATGTTTAATGATCCTGCCCAGTTATCAGCATGATGTCTCAACATTGATTTGAACATCACCTGTTCCAACATTACAGAAGGTTGAACTGTAACAGACCAACCAGTCTATACAACAGCAGTCAATGATGAATGTCATAACATTCTGCTTTGCAATCAGACTGCAGGCTATGTGTCAAGTCTGTTATTCTTTTCATAAACAGACTAGAAACATATTGAGTTATAACAGACAAAATATAGTGTGCAGAAGGTAAAAACACCAGTAATTGTTAACCCAGTTCGGTACAACATTACCTACTCTGGGGGCATACCAAGCCAGGAAGAAGATCCACTATTAGCAGTATTAATTCAGAGTTAAACTCCCCCGTTTACGACTCCTCACTTAATCCCTACCCAATACAATCTATACCCAGGCACTCCTAGATAGAAACCTCCAGTTTCCATTCCTATCACTACAATTACCATGTAATGCTTAGACAACTTGAACATGCTTCACAGCTTCGTTCAAGAACATAATAACTCTTGCCTACAGGCTTTGAGTTACAAATAATCTCATGCTTTCAAGCACTGAGAAACACCTGGTAACCTTCCCACAGGTTGGGAGGTTTACCTCACACACACCCCTAATTTTTACATTGTTTGAGGCTTACAAAACCTAGGTTACAATCTGCTATTTATAACCTAACCACCCAACTGAATTTGGGCCTTCAGAAATCGCAGCAAATCTTTCCTTTGCTGTTACAGAGCTGGCAGAATTCTTCTGCTACAATCAAGGTCTTCAATCTTTTATTTCCTAAAAGATCTCCATATTTGGAAACTGTATTTTCCCCAAATATATTTACCAAATCTTTTGATTTAATTCTTCAAGATCTTCACATAGGAGTTAGGATATTCACCAGATCTCCTAATTAATCACAAACTAAACCAGAATTAACTGATTCAGTTTTATACACATGTGAGATGTCACAGTCCCGATGTCGTGACATCTTACATGACATGTTGGTCCAGATGTTGAACTTCTTCAACCCAACATATTAAAACAACAGAGGTGATTACATTATTTGTTTTACAAAATTAATGCCAATCTTAAGGTACTAACAATCTCCCCCTTTGGCAAATTTTAGCTAAAACAAATAACCCAATATGGGTCTGCACTTCCTCTTTGTCATTGACAGCCCCAATGCCACCACCACTGTTGGTGTACATGAGGAAGAAGCTGTACAAGACACAGCTGCATCACAACCCTTCCCCTCAACAGGAGGGCTTCCTGAAGAATATGTAATACTGAGTACATAGATAATGTAACTCAGATCATAAGACACAATTGTCTTCTTAACTCAGATCACAAGACACAACTGATATACCCAGTTAGTGACCTTTGTGCCTGAACCCATCTTCTCCTTGCACCCAGATATTGCTTGCTTCTGGTGCATCCTTAGGATAATGTTTCTCTCCCCCTTTTTAGCTAAACATTTATAAATGACACCATCACAAAACCAGATCCAGGAACAGTATGCCCAGATCCTAACAAACCCCATGGTTTAGAGGGAATGAAATGTCGCTCTTGTGAGAAGAGGAGTGCTGATACATCCTTTAAATAGGCCAGACCATGCTTAGGAATTAACGGTAGGAGTAAATGCTTGGTCAAGATCCATCCATATTTGCTGAGAATCAATCAGAGAATCACCACCAATATCCCAAACAATCTTTGAATACCTTTTACAGCTCTTGACTGTTTCCAGAAACAGCAGTTCCAAGACTATTCCATAAATGCTGTCAGACACGTTATAAGCTATGTCTTAACATTTGATATTGCTTTTGTCTGTGTTCTTCATATATCCTCCCTATCACCATTTTCTAAAGCCACTTTCTCACCTCCAATGGTAGCTTGACATCTGGCACCACACATCCACATTTCCTTATACAACTTCCAGCAGGTACATAGGATATCTTATGTTAAGACATCACATATGACATCTTGTGAACACTCTGTCCTTTTTGTTCACAAGGCAAACTATCAGCAGTTTAAACCACATAATAGTAGTTTAATCAGCAGCAGAAGCAAAACAATTACTAGCTATGGCTACTAGTAATACACACATGCACAAGGGTACTTCTCCTCCCCCTCAGTCTGTGCAACAATCAACAGAATTACTAGTTATGGATGCAACTAGTAAGACACACAAATGCACAATGCACAAGGGTACTTCTTCTCCCCTTAAACCTGTGCATGCAACAACCATAACAGCTACTGAACTTCAGCACCTGTACCAGCCAGAATGTCATACTGACATCTGCTACAAGACCAACACCTGTGCACCACGTCCATATTTCCTTATGACTGAAGTTTCAGAAGGAAATAACAATATTGTCCAAGGCAATGTCATGACATCCGGTCAAACATTCTTCTGCTCACTGAGCCTTGACACACGCCTCATTATCTCACTAACTAACAAGGTGTCATACCTTGTTATCTGAGAACCCATAGACCACAAGCTTGATGATTACTTGCAGTGCAAAGACAGAACTCCCCCTGTCATGAACAACCAACTCTCCTCTTGAAACTTGGAGATCACACATGAACATATCCAACACCCCAAAGTTGGACCTTCACATACTTCCTGATTCAAAGAGAACCCAGACAGCTTGATGAATGGAAAACATAAGACGCATCTTCATGTCTTCAAGAGCACACTCCCTATTCAACCTTCTTGGCTGAACACATCCACACCCTGTGACAATCTCTCTTCTAACCAGAACAGAAAACCACTTCACACCATAACACCATCTGATATTCTTCAGATATCACTGAATCACAAGCTTGATCCAGACACAAATTGGGACATATACATTCTCATCCCATTACAAGAGATAATCTTCCATAGATAGCTCAGAACTTCTTCCACAAGCTCCAAGAGATGAATAGAAAACACCTCCTTTTGTCTTCAACTTACTCCTTTTCGGCTCAAGGGAATTTGTCTCAGACCTTCCTCAAGAATGATCAGCTGCCATAAGTTGATTGTCTTGATTCTTCGAACTCACTTCTGAGATAGACCAAATGCCACTGGTTGATTACCTCCTTCATGAATCCTCATATGAAAAAGTCAAATGCCATTCTTTGACCTCTCCACGTTTATCAGACCTCTCCCAAAGATATTCTGACCTTCCAAGTGAGACTTGAACTTCAAGCTTTTTGAAGTATCCAATCTACAACCCTGTAGACCCTTCTATCTCAAGTTGATGTGCCACTTCACCAACTAAGATTCTGATGTTGAACCAAATGTCATGGCATTGTGTTTTGACATCTAGCTATTGAATTCAGCTCCTTCTTCTGCCACTTGAAAGAACTTCCTCCCTTCACCGAACACGAGTTCAATGTTCTCATAAACTTGATTGTGGAACCATGTTTGAGTAAACATCCTCCATCCTGCAGGTTTGCAGTTAAGTCATCCAAGCTCACACCTTGATGAATCCCTGCTTCTTCTCCAAAGACATCAGACACTCTGATGCACGAGTCTTCAGAAGGACTAGTTAGAAACTATCCCTTCAGCTATACCAAGGATTCCACTTCCTAAAGCAAAGCTATTTCCATGATGTCAAGACTGCTGCCACTTGTTCTTGACTCCATAGTATGCATTAGCTAATGCACTTTCTTACCTAGATCAGAAGTAAACTGATCCAAGTAACCACCATCAGGACTATGATGTTTTCTTCTTCTTGTACACACCAAGGCTGAACATGTTTCTTGCTATGAAACTTTTTCAGAGATCATATGCTTTTGCTGCCACCAAAGTGATAGATCATAAACCAATGTACTATCCTTCCTGTGATTCTGCACAGGATCTTGAAGATGAGATGTTCCAACATCTTTTAAAAACATCATTTATCTTGGGGTCTAAGGATAATCAATTAAATACTTGTACTTGGCACAAGTAGACATTGATCTTGAATCCTTTCCCAATATTCCTTTCAGATACTTCCACCATAAGACTACTTTGAAAATACTCTTCTAGTGTCAACATCTTCTGCTTGCAAGTACCTCAACAGTTTTGAAGATCTTCCCAGATTAAATTCACCCTTAGGAATGAGAGAGATGAATTCTTCCTTGCAAATGTGTCACACAACCACCATAACCCATGTGACACAGGTCAGCAGCCAACCAGACCCTAGGCTGACCGAACGTGAGGAGGTTAACCAAAACTCCCCCTTAAATTAACAATCATGAAAACTCCACACCAATATCCATGCATTGTACACACATGTCTCAACATGACAAACACCATCCCTACCAGTGGCAATTAACTCTATGAGTTATACCTATACAAACTCCAATCACACCAATCAGACTCCAGCTGACCATCAGTACTAGTGAAAGAAAACAACACCAGTCAATAGTAGATATGCATTGCCAGAGCATACTACCTCAACCAACCTCTGAATCTTCATATTCTCACTCCTTGAAAGAACTGCCACTTTTGAGCGTGGTGTTTGAATAACAAGATTCATGGTCCTAATCCTCTTAAATGAAATAGCAATCAGGTTACCCCATTATTGACTTCTAACATCCAGGGAACTTGTCTTCCAACACAACATAGTACTTCAGGGAACAACTATCCAATCCTGATCAATCTATAGGAATAAGACAGACAGCAGGAAATTGCACCGTGTCACCTCTCAACCAGCTCCACTTCTAGAGATCAGACGTCTAAAAGTGACCTTCTTGAGCACACAAACAGTTGACCCTATCCTTGTCAACTTAGCACCCATAGATGTCTCCTCTTCCAGGTCAGGAGTAGGTTCTAAACACACGTATCCCTTTGTTTGACACTTAAAACCATCTGCTCTTCAACCAGTAGCTGCATACTTGTTGAACAACATGTTCTAACATCACATAGAACATTAGTTCCACCTCCTTGGAACAAACCCTCCTTGAACGTCTTCAAGGTTTTCATATACACTACCCAAGAGAGTAAAAGGATCAGTGATCAGGTGATTCTTATAATCCTGAAGTGAGAACGTCATGATGAGTGGACTTGAGGAGACTCAAATATCTTTGACATCTTCAGTAGATTATGATGAAATCTTGAATACAGCAGCCTTTCATCCACATGAGGGGAACCTTCATCAGAGTTTGAGTTTAGCCAGGTATTATGCAGCGGAAATCATAATACAACTCAACCTATGACGACGCACTTCACCAGATCAGCCTCCAAGAACATACCAAGTTTGAATATGTTTCAATACTAACACAGCTGTTCCACACAAAGGCCAATTGCCAACCTCCAGAGACAGGCACACACAGTTCCTGTCATGAATAGTCCATCCACCTACTTCAAGGGACCATTCAGGGAAATCACAGAACCTTCCACAGGTTCCAACATCAGTACTGACATAACTCCTTGCAAGATACCAGAAAGTATCACCCATGGATCTCATCCAGAAACAGAATATGATGCCTGCTCTGATACCAATTGAAATTCTGGTATAGTCAGAGTTCAGATGTTCTACACGAAGTCATGACATCTGATCCAACATTGTTACTAATGCAGCAAGACAGTTATAACAATTAAAACCCAGTACTCATATGCACTCTGTCACAGATGTCAAGCCATCTACTAATATACCACCATGGAAAAAAGAACATCCAGTTTTGTCCATCTAGTGCAAAGACACAGTAGAGATCAAATATAACACTTATGTTTAATGATCCTGCCCAGTTATCAGCATGGTGTCTCAACATTGATTTGAACATCACATGTTCCAACATTACAGAAGGTTGAACTGTAACAGACCAACCAGTCTATACAACAGCAGTCAATAATGTATGTCATAACATTCTGCTTTGCAATCAGACTGCAGGCTATGTGTCAAGTCTGTTATTCTTTTCATAAACAGACTAGAAACAGACTGCGTTATAACAGACAAAATATAGTGTGCAGAAGGTAAAAACACCAGTAATTGTTAACCCAGTTCGGTACAACATTACCTACTCTGGGGGCATACCAAGCCAGGAAGAAGATCCACTATTAGCAGTATTAATTCAGAGTTAAACTCCCCCGTTTACAACTCCTCACTTAATCCCTACCCAATACAATCTATACCCAGGCACTCCTAGATAGAAACCTCCAGTTTCCATTCCTATCACTACAATTACCATGTAATGCTTAGACAACTTGAACATGCTTCACAGCTTCGTTCAAGAACATAATAACTCTTGCCTACAGGCTTTGAGTTACAAATAATCTCATGCTTTCAAGCACTGAGAAACACCTGGTAACCTTCCCACAGGTTGGGAGGTTTACCTCACACACACCCCTAATTTTTACATTGTTTGAGGCTTAAAAAACCTAGGTTACAATCTGTTATTTATAACCTAACCACCCAACTGGATTTGGGCCTTTAGAAATCGCAGCAAATCTTTCCTTTGCTGTTACAGAGCTGGCAGAATTCTTCTGCTACAATCAAGGTCTTCAATCTTTTATTTCCTAAAAGATCTCCATATTTGGAAACTGTATTTTCACCAAATATATTTACCAAATCTTCTGATTGAATTCTTCAAGATCTTCACATAGGAGTTAGGATATTCACCAGATCTCCTAATTAATCATAAACCAAACTAGAATTAACTGATTCAGTTTTATACACATGTGAGATGTCACAGTCCCGATGTCGTGACATCTTACATGACATGTTGGTCCAGATGTTGAACTTCTTCAACCCAACATATTAAAACAACAGAGGTGATTACATTATTTGTTTTACAAAATTAATGCCAATCTTAAGGTACTAACATGCCTAAAAGACAGCTATACGATGGGTGAATGTCCATAACCTGGAAGGTAATCTGAAAATCACTTGGTCTAATTTTGACCGGGAGTTCAACCTCTCCAATCACAGTTTTACGCGACCCATCGAAGGCTTTCACAACCACTCCACTCTGCCTCATGGGAGTCCCCTGATATGACAACTTAGCAAGAGTGGATTTTGGCAACACATTCAATGATGACCCAGTGTCCACCAGCACATTGGACATGGCATCATCCTTGCAACTCATAGAGATGTGTAATGCCAAGTTGTGGTCTCTTCCCTCCTCGGGGAGATCAGCATCACAAAAACTTAAATTGTTACAAGCGGTGATGTTTGCAACAATATTGTCGAATTGTCCAATCGTGACGTCGTGATCCACATACGCCACATCCAACACCTTCTGCAGAGCTTCTCGGTGTGGTTCTGAATTCATCAGCAAGGATAGTACAAAGATTTTGGATGGCATCTGTAGAAGCTGATATACCACGTTGTACTCACTTCTCTTGATAAGCCTCAGCATCTCATCACAGTCTTCTTTCGCATTACCACTCGGGCCAACAGAGACAGAAGTTTTCAACGTAGAGGTAGGTTTAGCAATAAGTGCCGGATTCGGTGCATTCACATCAGTCCCAACTGGGCGTTCAACATAATCAACGGTATCATTCCTTCGAACATCAGCTTGCGGCTTCAGCGGAGCCGAGAAGACACGACTACTACGGGTCAGGCCGCTGACGTCGGCAATATTAACAACAGATGAAGAGGGCATGTGCACCTCTTTCCCATCCTCTAATGCTACAGCATTGTAGTGATAGGGAACCGCTTTCTCAGAAGAATACGGTACAGGGCCAGTTGGCTTAATGATCAAAGCAGGAGAAGCCTTCTGCTTGCTACCATCATACTTGATGATAACAGGCTCAGGGATCCGGAATACTGGAGAAATTACGTTGACTTCATCAACATCTTCATCAACATTTCTGTTTTGAAGTATCTCAATGACTCCTTCATCCAGCATTTCTTGGACATCTTTGCGCACCTGACGACATCCTCTTTGGTTGACAGAACAAACTCGACATCTATCATGGTCATGTTCGTAATGACTATAATCACACAGTAGTCTATGCATCTCGACCAGAGATTGTCGAATATGGCTGACATATTTGACTTTGTATTTGCCAGGGCAGCCCTGGACCATGTTGACAGATTTCCCATGCGCGGGCAATGGGTTCTTCTTCACATTAGGACCAATGTCCTCGAAACACAGAATACCACATCTCACAAGGTCTTGAACCTTGGTCTTCAAAGGGTAGCAATTTTCCACGTCGTGTCCGGGAGCACCGGAATGATAAACACAGTGTAATTCGGGCTTATACCACCACTGAGGGTTAGTAGGTATAGCCGGTGGGTCTCGTGGAGTAATCAACTTCCTCTCTATCAAAGAGGGGTATAGTTCTACATATGTCATCGGAATAGGATCGAAGGTGACCCTTTTCCTCTCGAAACTTGTGCTGGCTTTATTACTGTTTCGAGGCTGGTAGGCCTGCTGTTGCGGTCGGTGCTGTTGTTGATATTGCGGATGTTGTTGTTGCTGATTATTGTTGTGATGCTGATACTGCTGATTATCTCTAAAAACAGGTGTTTTGTGAGACACCTGGTGCTGATTACCGGCAGGACGCACGGTCTTCCTCCTCACAGAGGGTCTTCTTGGTTTCACATGGGAGGTCATAACATGTGCCTCACCATCTTTCTTCTTCCCAAACGTCCCATACCGTTTGGCAGAAGAGCCTTCTTCTCTGGTCAGACGCCCTTCCCTGACTCCTTCTTCCAAACGCATCCCCATATTCACCATCTTGGTGAAGTCCGAAGGAGCGCTGGCAATCATCCGCTCGTAATAAAAAGAACTCAAGGTCTTCAGAAAGATCTTGGTCACCTCTTTCTCCTCCAGCGGGGGCACGATCTGTGTTGCCAGCTCTCGCCACCTCTCGGCGTACTCTTTGAACGTTTCTTTGTCCTTCTGGGACATGGCTCTCAACTGATCTCTATCGGGAGCCATATCCATGTTATACTTGTATTGCTTGACGAAGGCCTCGCCGAGGTCATTGAAGGATCAGATGTTCGCACTGTCCAAGCCCATGTACCAACGTAGGGCAGCACCAGACAAACTGTCCTGAAAGTAGTGGATGAGCAGTTGGTCGTTGTCGGTCTGAGTCGACATTTTCCTGGAATACATGACCAGGTGGCTGAGAGGGCAAGTATTTCCCTTGTACTTTTCAAAGTCAGGGACCTTGAAATTCACATGGATCTTCACATTAGGGACCAGACAGAGTTCAGCAGCAGACTTGCCGAAAAGATCCTTTCCTCTGAGAGTTTTCAATTCCTTGCGAAGCTCAAGAAATTGATCGTTCATAGTGTCCATCTTCTCATAGACATCTGGGCCTTTAGACGGCTCAGAATGATAGATGGTGTCGTCTACTCTGGGCATAGTATATACGACAGGAGGAGGAACAGCAAGGACCGGGCTAGATGCCGACAGAGAAGCAAAGGTGGGCGCAGGACCCTCAGGCATGAAGTTGGGAGGCATCCCCCACGGAAACCCGGCTGGCATGGCTATTGGAGCAAAGTGTGTGCTGGCCGCAAGCACAGTTGAAGAGACAATCTCAAAGATGACTGTCCTCTGGGGAGAAGTTGAAGGTGTCGGAGAAGACTGGCTCTGGGCAGCCATGAATGACTCCATCAGGGCAGTCAATCTGGCTACTTCCTCCTTAAGCTCACGGTTCTCTTGTTCCAAATGATCCATCAGTCTTGAAATGTTGGCTCTGGTGTAGTACTGGTGAGTCAGCTTGTCTTCAAAATAAATGAAGAACACAGAGTTAGACCATATAACAAGAATCCTGGAGCCAAACCTGTTGATGCACATGATGCATGAAATGCATATGATTTAATTTTTATATAAGAGAAACTTTTAGAGTTCTATTTGCAAATATTGGAAATATTAAACATTTATCACATATGGAAATATCACATCAAATAATATTTGGAAATATTTTTACACCAAAGAAGTACAGTCTTGGTAACCAAATACAATACAAGAGAGAAGGAAAATGAACATCCTATGAATCCCTAGAAGCAATCATCTAAAGCTCTGGAGACTGGAAGATAAGATGCACGGAGCCTCTTCACTTCCCTCTTGTAGGCTGCCTCCATGTCTGCCTTCTCTTTGACGAGTCGATCATACTTCCTCTTCCAAAACTTGGAAGACTGAGGAAGTAGAGAAGTCCATGCATCATCAGGGTCATCAATAACCTGGTGTTTGAGGAAATCTATCAAAGCATCCTTCTCCTTGATCTGCTGAAGCAACTCTTCTCATTCACGGACCCAAGCACGTGAACAACCTTCGTCTCTCAACTCCTCTACTCCTTGATCAGGGAGGGTTGAAGGCCCAACCACAACCAAAGGTGTAGGTCTCGGATACTCGTAAGGCATGAGGTACTCAGAAGCTCTCCTCCTAACCCAAGAAGTATAAGGCTCCAAAGCGATACAATTCTTCGGACCTAGCTCCTTCCTTCCTTTCTTATGGATCTTGCGCCAAGCGCGGACCATCCTGCCTTTCAAGCCTTGGGGATCTTTATCCTCCTGAAAGAACACGCCCTCTAATAGAATGTTATTGGGTTTATCCTTTAGGGGGAACCCAAGCTGACGACGTGCCAAAATAGGGTTGTAGTTAATTCCACCATATGTACCAAGAAGAGGCACATTGGTGAACTCACCATAAGAGTCGATAATCTGCACACCATCATATACACGGTTGTACCAAAAGATATCATCATTGGTAAGAGACATAAGTCTCGTGGACCACCGTAGACATCCTTTGTTCTCCTTGAAGGCGACCGTCTGCGGCAAGTGCGAAATAAACCACTTGTACAGCAGAGGCAAACAACACACAATGGTACCACCACCCTTTGTATTCCTCATATGCAAAGAGAAATAAGTGTCACCCAACAGAGTCGGAACGGGATTAAGAGTAGAGAAAATCCTAATAGCTTTCACATTCACAATCTTGTCGATGTTGGGGAATAACACTAGCCCATAGATGAGAAGTACAAATATGGCCTCAAAGGCGTCCTCACTCATGGCCTTCCCATACATAATAGCTTGAGCAATGAGGAACTTAGAAGGGAGACCTTGAATTCCACCTTTGGTAGTCATATGAGCACCAACTATAGATTCATCTATATGCAACATATCAGCTATCTCTTGAGAAGTAGGAACACTCTCTAAGCCACTGAACGGCAACTGGTCTAGAATAGGTATACCCACAAGGTAGGCATACTCCTCAAGCGTGGGCAAAAGCTGAAAATCCGGAAAAGTGAAGCAACGGTACAAGGGATCATAGAACTGCACCAATACACTCATCAATCCTTCGTCCACTTGAGTAGTCAGAATAGATAGAAGCTTCCCAAAACGAGCCTTGAAACCCAAGGGATCTAATACATAGGATGTCAAATTCCTTAGCTCTTTCAAGTCGGGTTGTCGAAAACTGTACTTCTTTGTATTCCTTCTTTGTCTTTCCATGTCTGAAAATTTGCAAATAGACCTCTTAAGTTCCTTGAAAATTTTCTCATTATTGATGATATGGATGCAAATGGGTGCATGAATGCATGAATGCAATAATCACACTCAAGGATCAAGCAAAACACACCAAACAAAGGTCATGGGATGGATCATGTCATCCTTAATATCAATCATCCATTTTGGTGGATTATGGTTTATACCTTATCAACACCCAAGTTCCATTGATATTAAGGATACAAGAATGGATCAACCATGAATCAAAGGTTTGTTGTTAGTCACGAGCATGGAGTCTCGGTTAAGAACCACCCAAAGGGAGTGTACCAGGGTTTAAACCTGCCAAACATGTTCTACAAGAGGTTCCCATAGTCATCATCCCATCTTTCGGATATTATCGAATAAACGAATACTCGTATTCCAAAAATATTCTCAAGAGAGACTCTTATGAGTGTAGTATCGTGTAACAATCGTATCAAATCTTACACTTGAACGACTTTCGCACTACATCCTAAGAATAGGCCAAGATGGGCTTGGTAAACTAAGGTCCTTGGCTTCTAAGGTCTATATTGGAAAGAGTAATGTCTAACCACAACTACTTGTGTGACATTATTGATCCTAACATGACCTCCACCAAGTGAATGGGCTTACAAGTCAACTTGTTAAGGAATAACTCCACACAAGTCAACAAGACTATGCCATTCTTCTATCCTAAGTACACTCGAGTTCGGGTATAGAACTCATCTCACAAAGATCACTAAGCATACAAGGAATTAATATTCAAGCAATTCAATCATTACATACAATACAGTAATCCCAAATTGCACAAAAATATGTCACAAAACAATATACACAACAATACAACAAAATATGAAAAGTAGGCAAAACCCACTAGGCAAATGTTTCCCCAGCAGAGTCGCCACTTTTCTGTAGCGGGGTATTCGTTACCATTAGAGATATTGACTAAATCCAAGGTAAACCATACAAGTCGAGTCGCCACCGCACTTCTATTTATCCAAAGGAATGGTTAGAAAGCGAACAAAAACCTAAATTTTTTATCGAATCAAAAACTAGTAAAAATTTCAGAGATCGGGGTAAGGGGGTTGGTTATGCAATGGGAAGGTTTTAAGCACCCAAAACATCCTAGGTACTCCTAGGGAGCCCTTTTCATACTTGTTGTAAGGTTGGTATTTTATGAAAATTTGTTTGTGCAAACATGATTGAAGAGATGAGAAGAGAATATACAAGTTATTTACATTTTGTGTTTGGATGGATAAACCCATTGCCTACGTACCATCTTAAAAAAGATTAGGATCAAAACCTCATAGTTCGGGGTAAAAATCTCAAAAATGAGTTGGTGAATTGATTGGTCCAAAAGCCTTAAGGTCTTGTGTTATCCAAGGGAGAAAACTCAACCTAAAACCACAAATCCACCATGTGAGGATAACTTCAACATGCTAGTGAGGGGTTAACCCTATAATAAGCATGGAAGACTCATTGTTCATCACTAAGGATATAGGTGAGTATTACATCTACCTCAAGGATAACTCAAACCCAATAGATAAAGGTTATGAAAAAGTTTTGATTAAGAGAGTGGCCATTGAAACCACAAAAAGGTATTTGAATGAGTGGTATTTACCAATGAAAAGTATTTACAAAATATGGTCAAAGTTGATTTAAAAGTTCAATTCAAAATAAGTGTTATGAAAGGAAGTTTTGAAAATCAAAAGCATAATGCTTAGGTTTCTAATGTTTGAAAACAAGTGTTAATGTTTGCACAAAAGTTTTGGCTTGGGTTAGAGTGGAGGGAAGAAGAAGAATGGCTAAAGTCCTAATCATACAAGAGATAAGGGATAAGAAACAAGACCACAAATGGAGTTCCTCTCTTGAGATCATATTGATGATCCAAGTAGCTCCCATCCTTTGGAATATGCAAGCAAAATAATAGTAAGCTCAAGCAATCAACACTCAATTAAGCTCTTGGAAAGTTCATCAATGGCTCTTAGATCTCTCTCTCTTAGAAGCTCATGGCAATGGTTCCTCACTTAGGCTCAATGTTGGGATCCCTAGCACAAGAACACACACATTAAAAAGTTCTATCAAACAAATCAGAAATGAACAAGCAAGAGTTTAGAAATTGATCCTTCCAAAGTTCTCTTTAGCATTTATAGCACTCTAAAAGCCCAATGCCTAGTTGCTCTTTGACTTTTATAGCACTCTAAAGGCCCAATGCCTAGTTTCTCTTTGACTCAAAATTTGCATAGGGAAAGTCCTAAAAGTCTAAGTCCATTTGTCCATTTCTTTGCATTTGGTCTACAACAATCAAAACAAAACACAAGCACAATGATATATACACAATTATGTGCTCAAGTGAGCAAAAGGCAAATTGCATTAACATAAACATGTGCTCAAGTGAGCAAAGGGGGAAAAGCAAATGAATAATATGGACAAGAATAGTAAATTACATAAATGTAAAGAGCAAAAAGTAAATGTTAATGGTTAGTGTTAATAGTTAGTGTGCCATAAGGCAAATTTAGCGTTATGTTAAGCAATCGTAATTGGACTTATGTAGAAGTCACAACTATCTGAGGCCGGTCAATAATAATGTAGGCAACAACACAAGTTAGAGGTCTTGATTAGTGAATCAAACTTCAACAACTTGCCATGCCAAAAAGAAGATGAGAAATGATCTTGTATTGATTTAGGTCCTTTGCATGATTTAGAAAATAATCTATCCTTAATGCAAAGCCAGTCACTTGATCATTGATCAAGATGAATTAGATTTGAATCAAGGAAGATTAAACCTCTCTAATCAATGCTAACCATCAACCTTTAACTCATTGATCAAAAAAAGAAAAGAAGAAGAAGAAGATGATGAAGAATAGAAATGAAGAATTAAAGTGCATTAAATGAAATGGAATGAGATAATCAACAAGCTATGACCAAAGATAGAGAAGATGAAGGTCAAACAATAGAAAATAGAAGCAAAATGAAGATTAGAAGTCAAGAAATAAACAAAATATTTTTGGCATTTTTAATATTTAAAATAAAACTTGAATTAAAATATTAAAGAAAGGTCAAACTTCAAACTCACTTCAAATCAACTTTGAAAAGTCCAAGTGAATTATCCCAAGTTCAACAAGGTCAAACAAAGTTTGACAAAAAATTTCAGCATTTTTAAAAGTCAGAAACTATTTTTAATCAATTAAAAATGTATAAAAATAACCTAATTGAACTAAAATATCAAATAAATCTCAAATCAATTAATAAATTGATGAGAATATTTTTCATAGATCTATCATCATTCAAAGAGGTTGAGAAAATATTTTTGTATTTTTGGATCTCAAAAACTATTTAAAATGAAATAAAAATAACCAGAAAAGAGAAAATTATTTAAAAATAGCAAATGACAAAATAAAAAAAAATTAAAAATCATTTTTAGAAACTAGAAATTAAAAGAGAAATAATGCAATTGGTCCCATAGTTTTTGGACCAATAATGAAAGAGATATGAATTTTAGAAATAAAATGGAATTAAAAGAAATAAAAGAAAATAGAAATCAGAAATTAAAAATAAGAAAAAAGGAGAGGCGTTAGATCCAGTTCATTAATTGACCTGGCAGATCAGACGGATCTGAGTGCGCTTCCACAATACACGTGAGTCAATGCAACCACACAAACATTTAAAAATGGTCATAACATTGGACATCCTAGATCTAATCTGGAAATGAAAATGGACGGTCACGATTGGATCTGGAGACCAGACGGTGGCCAGCGCCACCGTCTTCTCCGGCTAGTTTCGGTGAGAGCTCAAATTTGTAGAAGAACAAATGTGCACCAAAGCGCACGATCCAGGTACCAAATGGAAGGTGGAGTGATGTACATCACTCCTATGCCACTCAATTCCACTCTAGATCCCTATTGAGAGAGAAATCAGAGATGGAACTTTGGTGGTGTTCAATTGAACTTGCTTGATTTCAAAAATTAAGAACACAATAATGATTCTTCTATGCAGAGGACTTCAGATCACACAAAATCAAGGCAAATGGAACAATATATGAGCTATTTCAAAGCAAAATGCAGTTGAGCAAAACCTTGGAATTGAGATGAATTGAGTCACTATCTTTGAGTTCTTTTGTAAACAGAAGCTTCTATGGATCAAGGTGAAGGGGTCTAGGAACTTTAGATCTTAAGAAAACAGTCGAGGAAACTGAATTCTAGATCTGAAATTTTTAGAGAAAATTGAGATTTGTTCCTTTGGTATGGGTATGGATTCAATTTAGAAGACGTTTAGGCGCCTTTAGGTTGAGGAAATGAATAGCAAAGCACTTGTATTTATAGCCAAAGCCATCTGATATGCATGAACAAAGTGTGCATGGGAGAAGAGGGCCTCCATGCATGGGCCTGTACAGGCGCATGGAGGGCCCAATTCTGATTGGAATTGATTTCTTATATCATAATTAGAAGGAATCGACGTGCATATATGATATCATGAGCTCATGCAATGTGTTTGAAATGAATTTCCAAAAATGCACCAAAAGGTTCTCTTCTTCGAAAATGATATTTCCAAAATTGAAACATGGGCTTATGGGTAATGGTTGGAAAGCCTGTTGTATAAGGAACAAATGCTATGTTGATCAAAACTCCAATTGGGCCTTGGAAATTAATGAAATTTGAGCTTGAAGTGTAGGGTGCAAAACATGCATATATGAAATTTCCAAATTTGGCCAATGTTCAAGCCTCTCTGTCTCAATGATGCAAGCTCTAAATGATAAAATCTTCAACATGAAAGTTGTAGATATTTTCAAGACAATCAATTTGGACTTACATTTTGCATCATTTGGATTTTGGATGAAGAAGTTATGGGCACTTGAAGTGGGACTTTTTCACATTTCAATGCATTTGGTCCAAAGTGACCTATAATGTTTTGCATTATCACATGTATTTCTTTTGAGATTTTGTAATTTTTCTCAACATAACATTTTAAGTAGACACAATACAATTTCCAATGCATTTGATACCACCTATAAATCATGAAAAATGAATGAGTTATGTTCTTGGGAAGTTGACCTAAAATTAAGGTTTCAGTCAAAATAACCTATAATGTCTTGGAATGGATGATGGCCTTCCAAGCTTCAAATAAATTTTTGATGAACATTAAAGTTATTCATATTGTCCTTAAAAACATTTGTTCTCTTGGGGTCATCTCCATTTGACCAACACATAAAAAGTTAGGTCTCAGTGTATTTCAAAATAGGCAGATGAATTGACTGATCAACTTCTCAAGTCCACACCTCATATCTTGATGAATGGATGATTTAGGACACTCAAGTAAGTTCAAATATGCATGAAATGATGAATTAAAGAACCTCCCTTTATTGTATTTGACCATGGGTTGAGGTTACTTCATGAGCAAGGCACAGTTGATGAACAGATGAATTAGGGTTTCCTTGGGAAACAAGCCTCAAACCCTTTGACTTTCTTTGATCAAAATGATGAATTGAGATACTTGGGAGGCATATTTGATGGATGAGAGCTTTGGGAACCATTACCATGCTTTCTTCCATCTCCTCTTGACCATATCAATGCACATAGGATCTTCTAGAAGCTTTTAGACCTTGTGATTACTCAAGCTACAAACAAGAAATGTTAGTGACATATTTTTGTGCTTTTGGTTAGTAAATAAAATGAGAAAGGAAATAATATACAATTCAAGCATGTTTGGTGATCTCAAACCACTCACAAGAGATCCCACCCAAAGGCAAAGGGAACCAAGATGCTTATGATCCTTGAGGCTATGCAAATGAAATGTTATGATGCCATGAGGGATCTTAGGGTCAAAATTAGGGTCTTACAAAGATGGATAGAAGCGGAGGCTACTATACATGGTCTAACAAACATGTTAAAGGTGTTATCTACTCTAGGATTGATAGGTTTTTAGGTAATGTAGAATGGTATCAAGACCACTTGGATACTACAGTCAACATACTTCCCCCTATTGTGTCAGACCGTGCCTTGTTATGGCTGAGGAATCAGGAGAAGTATCAAGTCAAGAAAAAGCACTTTAAACTTATCAACTGTGTTGTGGATATGAAAGGTTATGCATATAAGGTTTCTAATAGTTTAAGGGAACATATGTTGGGAAGACCTATGTATGTGTTATAGGAAAAGTTGAAGAGATTGCAAAGTGTCTTGAGGAAGCTGAGTGAGCCTCTTCTGAATGTGTACCAAAGTATTCTTAAAGTAAGATCTGATCTTAAGAAGGCTCAATATGAGCTCATGAATGATAGGATGAACAACTCTAAGATAGAGGAGGCAAAGAAGCATACTAAAGAGTTTGTCAAGTGGAATGAGCTTGAGGAGAATGCCCTTAGGAAGAAGACTAAGATTGTTAAGGTTAGGAGATGAAAATAACTCCTACTTCCATGCATTACTTAAATTCAAGCATAACGCAAAGAGTATGAGAGTTTTGTTTAAAGAAGATGAGACTAGAATTATAACTCAAATTGAGATTGAAGAAGGAGGTTTGGAATACTATGGTGGCTTAATGGGGGAAGTGTGGTAGTAATATAATCCATATTGATGTTGCAGCCATGAGAGAAGGTGACCAGTTGAGCATGGAGAAAAGACAAAGTCTTATTGTACCTGTTAGTGAACATGATATTTTGTTAGCTCTGAATGGTATAAGTAATATGAAGGCCCCGAGAATTGATGGTTATGGTGATAGATTTTTCAAAGAAAGTTGGCAGACCATTAAAGGTGATGTGAATGCAATAGCAATGGATTTCTTTAAGAATGAGAGATTGTACAAAGCTTTTAATAGTATGGTGGTTACACTCATTCCTAAAAGTGAAGAGGCTGCATCCATTAAAGATTTAAACCCTATTGTTGGTTATACTACTTTGTAAGGTGCTTACAGGAAGACTAGGTAAGGTTATTGGTAGCATATTGGACTCGTGTCAGGTTGCTGTTGTCCTTGGGCAGTAGATTCACAACCACATTCTACTGGCTTATGAATTGATTAAAGGCTACACTGGGAAGGGGGAACCCCTAGGTGTATGATACAACTGGATTAGAAAAAATATTACGATATGGTAGATTTGAGAGATTTAAAGTGCATCCTTAAGGAGATTGGTATGCCAAACCAGTCTATCCGGTGGACCATGCTTGATGTCACCTCTGTCTCTTATAGGTTCAATATTAATGATACATATACAACAATGATGTAGGCGAGGAAGGGGATTAGGTAAGGGGACGCCTTGCCACCCTTGATTTTTGTTATCACCATGGAGTATATGAACAAATTGTTGCGCAAAATGCAGAAGATCCTAGATTTTAACAATCATGCAAAATGTGAGAAGATGCACATAACCAACTTGGATTTGCAGATTATGTTCTGCTGTTTTCTAGAGGAGACTACATATCAATGGAATTAATGATGGAAGCTTTAAAAAAGATTTCTATGTCAACTGGAATGGTTTTGAATCCTATAAAGTGAAGAATTTATTTTGGTGGTGTTGATGAGAACGCAAAGGATTCGATTAAAAAAATGACATTTTTTTTGGAATGGTCCATCCCCTTCAAATATTTGAGTGTTCCCCTGACTAGAAAACAACTATCTATTCATCATTACATGAGTCTTATTGACAAAATTGTTAGAAGAATCAAACATTGGAATAGTAGGTTGTTGAGTTATGTAGGTAGAGTTCAACTCATAAAAAAGTGTATCTTTTGCAATAGCTAATTATTGGATGCAATGCTTTCCTCTCCCAAGACATGTGATTCATAAAATTGAAGTTGTTTGTAGTTTTTATATGTGGACTGGAAGTTCAGACATTAGAAGAAAAACCTTATTGCCTGGAATAAAAATTATAGTCCTAGGAAGTGTGTGGGCCTGAACATTATTGAGTTGAGCACACGGAACAACACAACAATGTTGAAGCTGCTTTTGAATCTCTATAAAAAATCTGATAGTCTTTGAGTGAAATGGGCGCATACATACTATATTAAAGGAGATAAACGGATGGACATGAAAGGTAAAGCTAGTTACTCGTATATTATGAAGGCAATTCTCAAACATAGAGAAAGTTTGGTGTGTATGCAGACTACTTAGAATCACATTATGCACAACAACAAGTTTAGCATGAGGAAGGTTTATATGAAGATGAGAAGTGTTGATCATGACCATGTTCCATGGAACCATATCTTCTTTGGTAACACTGCAAGACCTAGAGCTATGATGACACTCTGGCTCACTTTCCATGGTAGACTACCCACAAAAGAGAGATTGCATAGTTTTGGGTTAATGGATAGTAGCACGTGTTGTTTCTATCCCCAAGAGGAAACTATCAACCACATGTTTTATGGTTTCGCTGAATTGAAAGCTATTTGAACCAAAGTTCTTGAGTTGATTCAAGTAGCTCACGACCCTAAGGAATGACATGATGAATTGAAGTGGATCATTCTGCACAGTAAAAGGAAAGGTTGAAGGGCTTCCATCCTGAAGCTGGCTGTTGTGGAGACAATCTATAGGATTTGGAGGTATCGCAACGACAAATATTTTGCCAATAATGTAGATAATACTAAAATAGTGGAAAATATTATTGATATGATAGTCTATAGAGGGTGGTATAGTGAGATACTTGGAACACATATAGGAAGGATGATGATGTAATTGGTTTCTCTTTTTGCTTGTTTTATCGTTTTGGTGGGTTGGACCCTTACGGTCTCCTTGTTTTCCTTGATTTTTTAAATTAATACAAAGTTTACTTTGATTATAAATAAATAAATAAAATAAAAATAGTATTTTCTAAATAACCCTCACATTTCAACTAATATCAACAACAAAATCACAAAACATTTTACAATATCATTCTTAACAAATTAAAATAATTCTTTTTCTTAAAAAAATATATTAATCAAGTAACTAGCATTTGAAATGCTTTTATTCATCATATAACTAATGTTTGAGTTTGACAATGTAGATAAAAATTTATTTGGTAATAATTGGAAATAAAATTCAAACTTTATTCGGGACTAAAAACAAATACATATCAATAACAATTTAAAAATAAATATCTTAAAAAGAGATAAGAACCAAAAACCATGAGAATCAAATTAATACATATATATATATATATATATATATATATATATATATATATATATATATATATATATATATATATATATATATATATATATATATATATATATATATATATATATATAAACCACAAGTGATATTTTATTAAATTATTTAACTTTTAAAAATTAAATAATTCAATAAATCTCTATTATAATTTATAATAAATCATTAATGACATAAAGTTATTGATCATACTTATTAAAAAAAAACTTAAAGTAATTAAAATTCAATAAAATAAATAAAAATTAATTTACAACCACGCATCACACGAGTCTTAATACAGTAATATATTAAACCAGAAACATTCACTCTAATGGTGACACTTCAATATAATTTGTGCCACATCACTCATATTTTTACGTGACATCTTCCAAATTTCTTCTTCACTTCTCAAAAGACACCATCACATAGTGTTAGAGGCCATATGTTCAAATCCCGACAAATGCAAAAAGTAGACAAATACAAAAAATATATTAACTTAAGAATTAGTTATTTGATACATATTATTTTCCTAAAACTTATATAATATCATTTTTATTTTTCTCGTAATTATTTTTTAATTATAAAAATTAAAGAAAATAAATTTTGATATATATATTTTTAACATAATTTTTTATTCTATATTCTTCATATCATATCATACAAATAAATTAAAGAAAACAACCATATTTTTTATTTCTCACATATAAGAATATAGATTTCTAAAAATTGATTTATACTATGCTCATATTTTTTTCTTATAGTGACCATAGAAAATATACTTTAAAAAATAGATAGAGCAATGTCTAAAATAAGAACTATAATATTTCAACTAATATCAACAATAAAATCACATAATTTTTTTGTTATATCATTAATAACAAATTACGATAATTATTTTTAGAGAAATAACATAAAAAATATTTATCATTCATATAAGGTATTTTCATAAAACTTATAAAACAATATTTATATTTTATTACAATTATTTTTAAATTGTAAAAATGAAAGTAAAGAAATTTTGATGTATTATGTAAATAAAATATCACTAAAATAATTTTATATTCTTTATATTCTACATTATTTATATTATGTCAAACAAATAAACTAAACAGACAGACAATAAGTTTTTTGATTTTTCAAATAAAAGAAAGTAGAGTTTATAGTTTGCTCGGTTTTTTTATAGTAATTATCATAATGAGTGTAATAAAAATAAAGATAGTATTTTTTAAATAACTCTCATATTTCAACTAATATCAACAATAAAATCACAAACATCAATAGACAAATAAAAAAATATATTAATATAACAATTAGTTATTTGATGCATATTATTTTCATAAAACTTGTAGAATATCATTTTTATTTTTCTTGCAATTATTTTTTAATTTAAAAGTTAAAGAAAATAAATTTTGATATATATTTTTAACATAATTTTCTATTCTACATTCTCCATTTCATGTCAGACAAATAAATTAAAGACAACTAACAATATTTTTTAATATTTCACATATAAGAATATAGATTTTCTAAAAATTGATTTATATTTGGCTCATATTTTTTTTATAGTGACCATAGGGAATATAATAAAAAAAAACAGATATAGTAATATCTAAAACAAAAACTATAATATTTCACCTAATATCAATATTTATAGATAAATTTTTTATAATACCATTACTAACAAATTAACATAATTATTTTTAGAGAAATAATATAAAAATATTTATCATTCATATAAGTTATTTTTATAAAATTTATAAAACAATATTTATATTTTATTGCAATTACTTTTAAATTATAAAAATGAAAGATTTTTTTTTATGTATCATGTAATAAAATTTCTCTAAAATAATTTTTTATTATTTTATTCTTACTTCTTTATGTTAAACAAATCAACTAAACACACCGACAATAAGATTTTTGATTTTCACATAAAAGAAAGTAGAGTTTATAGTTTGTTCAATTTTTTTTATAATAGTGATCACAGTGAATATAATAGAAATAAAGATAGTATTTTCTATATAACTGTCATGTTTCAACTAATTTAAAAATAAAAAAATCACCAACATCATAGACAAATTTAAAAATTATATTAACTTAACAATTTGCTATTTAATATATATTATTTCCGTAAAACTTATAGAATATCATTTTTATTGCAATTATTTTTTCAGTATAAAAGTTAAAGAAAATAAATTTTAACATATATTTTTAACATAATTTTCTATTATATATTCTTCATATCATGTCAGACAAATAAATTAAATACAACTAACAATATTTTTTATTTCTCAGGTATAAGAATATAGATTTTCCAAAAACTAATTTATAGGTTTCTCATATTTATTTCTTAGAGTGACAATAGGGAATATAATTATAAAAAAACAGATATAGTAATGACTAAAATAAAAACTATAATATTTCATCTAATTAATATCAACAATAAAAATCACATAAAGTTCTTATAATATCTTTAATAACTAATTAAGATAATTATTTTTAGAGAAATAACATAAAAAATATTTATCATTCATATAAGTTATTTTCATTAAATTTATCAAACAATATTTATATATTATTGCAATTATTTATAAATTTTATAAAAATGAAAGAAAATAAATTTTGAAGTATAGATCTCTAAAATAATTTTAAATTATTTATATTTTACATTCTTTATAATATGTCAAGTGAATCAACTAAACACAAAGATAATAAGATTTTTGATTGTTTACATAAAAGAAAGTAGAGTTTATAGTTTGCTCAGTTTTTTTTATAAAAATAATCATAGCGAGTATAATAAAAATAAAGATAGTATTTTCTAAATAGTTTTCACATGTCAACAAATATCAACAAAAAAATTAAAAAACATCAATAGACAAATACAAAAAATATATTAACTTAACAATTAATTATTTGATACATATTATTTTCATAAAACTTATATAATATCATTTTTCTTTTTCTTGTAATAATTTTTTATTTATAAAAATTAAAGAAAATAAATTTTGATATATATATATATATATATATATATATATATATATATATATATATATATATATATATATATATATATATATATATATATATATATATATATAATATATATATATATATATATATATATATATATATATATATATATATACATAATTTTTTATTCTATATTCTTCATATCATGTCAGACAAATAAATCAAACACAACTAACCATATTTTTTATTCTCACATATAACAATATCTATTTCTAAAAATTGATTTATAGTATGCTCATATTTTTTTTCTTATAGTGACCATAGAAAATATACTTTAAAAAATAGATATAGTAATGTCTAAAATAAGAACTATAATATTTCAACTAATATCAACAATAAAATCACATAAATTTTTTGTTATATCATTAATAACAAATTACGATAAATATTTTTAGAGCAATAACATAAAAAATATTTATCATTCATATAAGGTATTTTCCTAAATTTATAAAACAATATTTATATTTTATTTCAATTAATTTTAAATTGTAAAAATGAAAGTAAAGAAATTTTGATGTATCATGTTAATAAAATGTCACTAAAATAATTTTATATTCTTTAAATTCTACATTATTTATATTATGTCAAACAAATAAATAAACACGCAAATGATAAGATTTTTGATTTTTCAAATAAAAGAAAGTAAAATTTATAGTTTGCATAGTTTTTTTTATAATAGTTATCGTAACGAGTATAATTAAGATAAATATAGTATTTTCTAAATAACTCTCATATTTAAACTAATATCAATAACAAAATCAAAGGCATCAATAGACAAATACAAAAAAAAATTAACTTAGCAATTAGTTATTTGATACATATTATTTTCATAAAATTAACGGAATATCAGTTTTATTTTTCTTACAATTATTTTTTATTTATAAAAATTAAAGAATACAATTTTTGATATATATTTTAAACATAATTTTTTATTCTATATTCTTCATATCGTGTCAGAAAAATAAATTAAAAACAACTAACAATATTTTTTATTTCTCATATATAAGAACATAGTTTTTTAAAAAATTGATTTATAATTTGCTCATATTTTTTTCTTGTAGTAACCATAGGGAATATAATAAAATAATAGATATAGTAATGTCTAAAATAAGATCTATAATATTTCAACTAATATCAATATAAAATTACATAAACATTTTATAATATAATTAATAACAAATTAGGATAATCATTTTTAGATAAGTAATATAAAAAATATTTACCATTCATATATGTTATTTTCATAAAATTTATAAACCAATATTTATATTTAATTGTAATTATTTTCAAATTGTAAAAATGAAAAAAAAGAAATTTTGATATATCATATAAAGAAAATGACTCTAAAATAATTTTATATTCTTTCTATTTTAGGCTCTTTATATTATGTCAAACAAATCAACTAAACCCACGTACAATAAGATTTTTAGTTTTCACATTAAAGAATGTAGAGTTTATAGTTTCCTAAGTTTTTTTTTATAATAGTGATCATAGTGAGTATAATTAAAATAATGATAGTATTTTCTAAATAACTCTCACATTTCAACTAATACCAACAACAAAATCACAAATATTAATAGACAAATACAAAAAAATATATTAACTTAACAATTAGTTATTTGATACATATTATTTTCATAAAATTTATAGAGTATTATTTTTACTTTTATTGCAATTATAAATATATATATATATATATATATATATATATATATATATATATATATATATATATATATATATATATATATATATATATATATATATATATATATATATATATATATATATATATATATTAGTAACATAATTTTCTATTCTATATTGTTTATGTTATGTCAAACCAATAAGTTAAAACAACTTACAATATTTTTTATTTCTCACCTATAAGAATTTAGATTTTCTAAAAATTGATTTATACTTTGTTCATATTTTTTTTCTTATAGTGACCATAGGAAATATTAAAAAAACAGATATACTAACGTCTAATATAAAAACTATAATATTTTAACTAATATCAACAATAAATTTATATCAAATTTTTATAATATAATTTGTAATAAGTTAAAATAATTACTTTTAGAGAAATAACATAAAAAATATTTACCATTCATATATGTTATTTTCATAAAATTTATAAAACAACTTTTTTTATTTTATTGTAAATATTTTCAAATTGTAAAAATAAAAGAAATTATTTTTTGATGTATCATATAAATAAAATGACTCTAAAATAATTTTATATTCTTTCTCTTTTAGGCTATTTATGTTATGTCAAACAAATCAACTAAACACATACAATAAATTTTTTGATTTTTAACATAAAAGTATATAGAGTTTATAGTTTACTAAGTTTTTTTTTATAATAGTAATAAAAATAAAGATAGTATTTTTTAAATAACTCATATTTCAACTAATACCAATAACAAAATCACAAACATCAATAGATAAATACAAAAAATATATTAACTTAACAATTAGTTATTTATTTTCGTAAAACTTAGAGAATATATATATATATATATATATTACTATATATATATATATATTACTATATATATTACTATCTATCTATATATATATATATATATATATATATATATATATATATATATATATATATAATATATATATATATATATATATATATATATTACTACTAACATAATTTTCTATTCTATATATTTTTCATATCATGTCAAACAAATAAATTAAAGACAACTAACAATATTTTTTATTTCTCAGGTATAAGAATATAGATTTTCCAAAAACTAATTTATAGGTTTCTCATATTTATTTCTTAGAGTGACAAAAGGGAATATAATTATAATAAAACAGATATTGTAATGACTAAAATAAAAACTATAATATCTCATCTAATATCAACAATAAAAATCACATAAAGTTCTTATAATATCTTTAATAACTAATTAAGATAATATTTTTAGAGAAATAACATAAAAAATATTTATCATTCATATAAGTTATTTTCATTAAATTTATCAAACAATATTTATATATTATTGCAATTATTTATAAATTATAAAAATGAAAGAAAATAAATTTTGAAGTATAGATCTCTAAAATAATTTTAAATTATTTACATTTTACAGATTACGACAATATATTTTACAGTTAATAACAAATTACGATAAATATTTTTAGAGAAATAACATAAAAAATATTTATCATTCATATAACGTATTTTCCTAAATGTATAAAACAATATTTATATTTTATTTCAATTAATATTAAATTGTAAAAATGAAAGTAAAGAAATTTTGATGTATCATGTTAATAAAATGTCTCTAAAATAATTTTATATTCTTTAAATTCTACATTATTTATATTATGTCAAACAAATAAATAAACACACAAACAATAAGATTTTTGATTTTTCAAATAAAAGAAAGTAGAGTTTATAGTTTGCTTAGTTTTTTTTATAATAATTATCGTAACGAGTATAATTAAGATAAAGATAGTATTTTCTAAATAACTTTCATATTTCAACTAATATCAATAACAAAATCAAAAACATCAATAGACAAATACAAAAAAAAAATTAACTTAGCAATTAGTTATTTGATACATATTATTTTCATAAAATTTACGGAATATCATTTTTATTTTTCTTACAATTATTTTTTATTTATAAAAATTAAAGAATATAATTTTTGATATATATTTTAAACATAATTTTATATTCTATATTCTTCATATCATGTCAGAAAAATAAATTAAAAACAACTAACAATGTTTTTTATTTCTCATATATAAGAATATAGTTTTTTAAAAAATTGATTTATAATTTGCTCATATTTTTTTCTTATAGTAACCATAGGGAATATAATAAAATAATAGATATAGTAATGTCTAAAATAAGATCTATAATATTTCAACTAATATCAATAATAAAATTACATAAACATTTTATAATATCATTAATAACAAATTAGGATAATCATTTTTAGATAAGTAATATAAAAAATATTTACCATTCATATATGTTATTTTCATAAAATTTATAAACCAATATTTATATTTAATTGTAATTATTTTCAAATCGTAAAAATGAAAGAAAAGAAATTTTGATATATCATATAAATAAAATGACTCTAAAATAATTTTATATTCTTTCTATATCATATAAATAAAATGACTCTAAAAAATATAAAAAAAGGAAGAAGAAGAAGATGAATATTAAAGTGCCTTAATGGAAATGGAATGAAGTAATCAACAAGCATTGACCAAAGATAGAGGAGATCAAGGTCAAACAATAGTAAACAGAAGCAAGATGAAGATTAGAAGTCAAGATACAAATAAAATATTTTTGGTATTTTTCAAAAGTAAAATAATACTTGAATTAAAATAATAAAGAAATGTCAAACTTCAAATCAACTTTGAAAAGTCCAAGTGAATTATCCTAAGTTCAACAAGGTCAAACAAAGTTTGACAAAAAATTTCAGCATTTTTAGAAGTCAAAAATTATTTTTAATCAATTAAAAATGCATAAAAATAACCTAATTGAATTAAAATCTCAAATAAATCTCAAATCAATTAATAAATTGATGAGAATATTTTTCATAGATCTATCATCATTCAAAGAGGTTGGAAAAATATTTTTGTATTTTTTGAATATCAAAAACTATTTTAAATGAATTAAAAATAACCAGAAAAGAGAAAATTCCTAAAAAATATCAAATGATAAAATAACAAAGATTAAAAATCATTTTTAGAAACTAGAAATTAAAAGAAGAATAATGCAATTGGTCTCACATTTTTTGGACCAATAATGAAGGAGATATGAATTTTGGAAATGAAATGGAATTTAAAAAATAAAAAGAAAATAAAATCAGAAAAAATAAAATGTGGAAAAACACGGAGCGTTGGATGAAGCTCATTAAATGAGCTGGCAAATCATGTGGACTGCATGCGCGCATCCACCATACGCTTCAGTCATATGAATCACACGCTGCCATTAATTAAGTCATAACATGGGACGGCTATGATTAAATCTGGAAATAGAAATGCACGACTGTGATTCATTCTGGAGACTAGACGGTGGTGTACACCACCGTCTTCTCCAGCTAGACCTCCGGCGCCGGTCAGAAGTTGCAGAGATTAAATGTTCACCAAAAGCCACGATCCAAGTACCAAATAAAAGCTGGGGTGATGTACATCACCCCTGTACCAACCAAATTCGCTATAGGCTTCCATAGTAAGAGGAATCAGAGCTTGAATTTTGTGGTGTTCAACTGAAACTTGTTGGATTTCAACAATTCAAAGCTCAAAATGATTGCCTCTATGAAGAGGACTTTAGACAACCCAGCAACAACAAGAAATAAGCAATATGCAAGTAGATTCGAAGAAAACAAAATCTGAAGTGAACCTCTAAATTGAAGAGCTTGAGAGCACGATCTCTTGATGCTTAAGCTTGCAGTGTGTTCTATGGATCAATGTGAGCAAGGCTTAGGAACTGTAGATCTAAAAATCAATCAAGGAAATTGAAGTTTAGATCTGAAAAATTTGAGAGAAAATGATGAGTTCCTTTGAGTATTGTTGAGGAATGAATAGTGCAGCATGTAAGGCGCCTTCAGGTTGTTGAAATGAGAGGCCTGAAGCACTTATTTATAGCAATTGAATGGCTGAGTGCATGAACAAAGCATTGCATGGATGGAAATGGCCTCCATGCATGGGCCTGTACAGGCGCATGGAGGGCCCAATTCCACTTGGATTTGTAAGCTTATGCCAAATGAAATCAGAATGGACGTGCAGATTGTGTATGCTTAGCTCATGCAATGCATTTTTAATGAGTTTCCAAAATTGTACCAATATGTTCACCCCTTCGAAAATGGCAATTCCCAAACTGAAGCATAACCTTGTGGATAATGGTTGGAAAGCTTTTTGCATGAGGATCATTTGTTATGTTTACCAAAACTTCATTTGACATTTGGAAATTGGTGAAAATTGATCATGAAGTGTAGGGTGCAAAACATGTACATGTGAAAATTTCAAAAATGGCCAAACTTCAAGCCCTTCTGTTTCAATGATGCAAGCTCCAAATGACAAAACCTTCAACATCAAAGTTGTAATATTTTCAATACAATCAATTTGGAGTTACATTTTGCATCATTTAGATTTTTGATGAAGAAGTTATGGGCACTTTAAGTTGGACTTTTTCACATTTCAATGCCTTTGGTCCAAAGTGACCTATAATGTTTTGCATTATCACATGTATTTATTTTAGGATTTTGAAAATTTGTTCAACACAACAATTGAATTAGACATCTTAAACTTTCCAATGAATTTGATCCCACCTCAAAATAATGAAAAATGAATGAGTTATGTTCTTGGGAAGTTGACCCAAAATTAGGGTTTCAGTCAAAATGACCTATAATGTTTTGAAATGGATGATGACCTTCCAAGCTTAAAATTAATTTTTGATGAACATGAAAGTTGTTCATGTGGTTCTTAAGAACATGTTTTCTCTTGGGGTTATCTCAATTTGACAAACACATCAAATGTTAGGTCTCAGTGTACTTCAAAATAGTCAGATGAATTGACTGATCAACTTCTCAAGTCCATGTCTCATATCTTGATGGATTGATGATTGAGGATACTCAAATAAGTTCATATATGCATGAAATGATGAATTAAAGAACTTCCCTGGATTGTATTTGATCATGGGTTAAGGTTGCTTCATGGGCAAGGCACAATTGATGAATAGATGAATTAGGGTTTCCTTGGGAAACAAGCCTTAAACCCTTTGGTTTGCTTCGATAAAAATGATGAATTGAGATACTTGGGAGGCATATTTGATGGATGAGAGCTTTGGGAACCATTTCCATGCTTGCTTTCATCTTCACCTAGCCATATCAATGAGCATAGGTCCACCTAGAAGCTTTGGATCTTGTGACTGCTCAAGCTACAAACAAAAGATGTTAGTGACATATTTTTTTTTGTGCTTTTGGTTAGTAAATAAAGTAATAAGAGCAATAATATACAATTCAAGCATGCTTGGTGATCTCAAACCAACTCACAAAAGTTCCCACCCTAGGGTTAGGAGCCAAGATGCTATGATCCTTGAGGCAAGATGCAAATGCAATGGTATGATGCCATGAGGGATCTTAGGGTCAAAATTGGGGTCTTACAGATGCCCCTATTTAAGGTCATTTTAGCCAGAGAAGTGAAGGTTAAAATCTTCGTCTCGACGAGGTAGAATGGGCTTAAATAATAACAAAGAGACGAATTTTGGTCCCTAAGAGACCTCATGATGCAAATGTATGTATGCAAAAGGTAATACTCCGTGGAGATATGTGTCCACAAAGAATAAAAGAAATCAAAAGAAACTGGCAATCCATATGAGTAATACACTCCAAGGGATAGAGACTCTGGGGACTCTTATGGGGATAAGAAAGGGAATAAAAATGCGTGAGCAGGTCACGACTTAAGATTGACACGAGGGGAATTCTATGAAAATAAATCGATGGAAAGACTCGAGTTGATGCAAAGGTGCATGTATTGGGGAATATGCCAATACAGCAAAAACTATCCATAAAGGATACTTCAGATGAAAATCCGGAGTCAGATGGGGAAAATCCACTAAGGGACTTCGCTGGGGAATGTCCAAAGAGGACTCAGCTAAGGAAACAACAGAAGGAGGTATTACCGGTTACTGGGTAATAAGCTCAAGGAGACATGTGATCAAAACACCGGTATGAGGGTGAGAGAACAACAGGCTCGGGGAAAATGAATATCTAAGACCAGTATAAGGGTGAGAGATATCAAACGTCCAAAAACATCCGAGGAAGACCTAAAAAGGTATATTTCGACTCAGGGAATCTGACTCCACAGGGGACAAAAAGTCATAATAGGGAGCAGATGGAAGGAACACCAGGGATATCGGTTACTGGGCATATAATAGGTGACCAACCAAGCGTGAATTGGGGAATATTTCCAAGACACTCATCATCCAAAAGGAGGGCTGAAAAAAGCGGACTCGATTACAAGATGAACATTCGATTCCATAAGGAAATGCAAATCTTACTCGACTGGGGAAGAACAAAAGACTTCAACTGAAGAGCGCATGAGACATGTTATCTATTACCGTCAGAACGTAGATAACATACTCGCATGGAAGATTATCCACAACCGGTTACTGGGTTAATAAAGGATAAATCGACCGACAGGAAAGGACATCGGGATACCGAATACTAGGTATAAAATGATGACCAATCAAAGGGAGAAACAATCATTACCAAACAAAAAGGGTAAATGAAAGATGACTCGTTGGGGATACATTGACGAAGGCAATGATCCGGGAGATATATCATCGGTTATGGTAGATATACTCAAAAGTGAAGGAATATCAATGCCGAATATTGGATAAAGATAACCAACAAGGAGGGGATTACATCTACCAGATACTAGGTAGAAAACCACCTAAGAGTAACCGCCATCGGTTAGGATGAACAAAATAAGGTTAACTCTGCAAGGGGATAAAAAATGGGGTTTACAACTACCGGTATGAGGGTAGGAAACCACAGAAATAGGACTTACAACTACCGGTTACTGGGTAGGAGGCCACAAACTCCGTCGGGGAAAAGATGAGCAGTTACTGGTTACTGAGCAGTCAATCATCTAAATTATGGGGAAGTGCAGGGAAAAACAAAAGGAGTCAATCTAGGAGCAAACTAGAGAGACGCAATGAAACAAGACTCAACCCAATGAGAATATAACTCAGGGGAGAAACTCCATCCCAATACATGTTTTGGGAGGAAACTGAAATAACAATCATCCACGAGGACATAACTCAATGGGGAGTATGGAAGAAAGGATAGACACTTTCTGCCTATGGGGCTGACTCCATATGGAGAGATCAGACACAACCAACTGCTTGGGGAAATATGTATCACCAAATAGTAGGAGACAACAAACAAAGACATATGGCAAAGGAATGCAAGATGAATATCTGAATGTTAAGATTATGCATATATGTGTGGTTTATGTATGATTGATGCTGACAAACAGACATATCTAACATAACCAGGTCCAAGAATCAATGAACAATCATTCGGTACTACATCTCAAAAGAGAAAGCCAGGCCCACTGGAGAACATCCAATCTGATGGGGGCAACAGATACCAGTAAACAAAGATCTTTGCAGGGAAAGGAGAACCAGTCACTCCCGCTGGGGAAGGGATCAACACATCTTCCTCAAAAGTTCCAACGCCTAACTGCAATCAGGCAAAGTCTTGACTGGGGAATCTAAACACGGATAAAATTCGTCGTAGAAGCAACTCTACTAGGGTAATTATCAAAGAGAGAAATGAAACTCTATGGGGAATAACCACCAATCAAAAGGTTCCAAAACCAACACCTTCCTTGCACTGCTGGAGAAATCATATTTGCTGAGGAAATGGGAACACTACTCCGCTGGGGATGGAAATATAAACATCTTCATCAACCATTTTTCTCGGAAAGAAACAACAAACGGGCTCTGATCTGACAATCCCACTAGGGAAATACTACTGATGACTGAACCGGGGATTACCTGCAGGCAGTCCACTGGGGATACCCTGCTAGTGACCAAACTGGGGAGTAAAAGTGGGATCAATCCTGCTGAGGATGGCCGAGGAACAAATTTGCTGGAGATCAAAGTAGACAAGTCCACAGGGGAAAGCTACAAACCAAACTTGACGATGACTCCGGTTATGCTGGGGATTTCCTGCTCACTCTAGCGGAGAGATTTCTAACTTGAAGTGAGGGAAAACCAACTTCTTCAAAAAGATTAAGCATATTCAATTTATCAATCTATAAGGGATTTTAGGTCAATCCATGCAAGGGATGACAACCATATAATTGATAACACAAATGCTAAGTCCAGCCTCACTGGGGAGTAAAAGGATTAGGACCAAACTCCCAAACTCTCGAGGGATTTGGTGATGCATAATCTTCTTCTACACTCGTGGAGGAGACAAACTGAAAGATAATGAAGAGGATACAAGTATGCTGGGAATATGAATAAATATCTTACCCTTTTGGAGATCATGCCATCCTTGGGAGAGCACTGAAGACGTCCCAAGTATCCTTTTTGTCATTGTGAACGTTCACTTTGTTTAAAAAACAATTTATGAAAATTTTATTTATTTAAAACAATGATATTTTTCAATTAAAACATGCAAAACATTTGTTGAATAGAAACAAATAAGAGTGCAAAGAATTGGATAAAGGCTCAAATTTATTTGATGGAATGGTAGTCTGCAAATGACAAGACTCCATGGATCTCTACAAATTTGAAATTTGTGATATATATTGGAAAAAGGCTACATTGAACATAATGACCATTTCTCCACCAACTCTGAATCCGATGTATTTGAAGCTTCAGTTGACGATGACTGAGCGAAATTCTTTGACAGATGACAGTTGTAGAACAAAGTCTTGTCAGGATGCAGTTACTTGCCAAATCCCTAATTTTTGCCTAGATTGCCCCAGGTTGAGGTACTCAATCTAGCGAGATACATATTCATTTTTTATGTCTCTAACTTTTTCCTGGATCGCCCTTTCGGGTTTTCAATCCACCGAGACGCTCATTTTTGCCTAAGCCGCCCTTTCGAGTTTTCAACTTAGCGATTTATTCTGTTTTTATTTTAGGAGAAGTATTTCTTGACTGCATCCGAATTTACAGGACGAATGAAATCCTCCCCATCCATAGTTGAAAAGGCTCTCTTAACAACATATGAACCTTCATAGTTTGGAGTCCACTTGCCCCTAGAATCGGGCGCGAAAGACAAAACTTTCTTGAGCACGAGGTCACCTTCTCGGAACACACGAGGCTTGACCTTCTTATCAAAGGCTTTCTTCATCCTTTGCTGATATAACTGACCATGGCACATGGCAGTCAATCTCTTCTCTTCAATCAAATTCAGTTGGTCATAACGACTCTGAACCCATTCAACATCAGTCAACTTGGCTTCCATCAAGACTCTCATTGATGGGATCTCCACCTGTACTGGGAGCATAACCTCCATGCCATAAATAAGAGAGAAAGGGGTTGCCCATGTTGAAGTGCGGACAGATGTACGATAACCATGCAAAGCAAATGGCAGTATCTCATGCCAATCTTTGTACGTAAAAACCATCTTCTGGACAATCTTCTTGATATTCTTATTAGCAGCTTCAACAACCCCATTCATCTTGGGTCTATAAGGAGAAGAATTATGATGTTCTATCTTGAACTCGCTACGCAACTCTTTCATCATCTTGTTGTTCAAGTTAGATCCATTATTAGTAATGATCTTATCTGGCACACCATAACGACATATGAGTTGATTCTTGATAAACTTCACAACCACCTGCCTGGTCACGTTTGCGTATGACGCCGCTTCAACCCACTTGGTGAAGTAATCAATTGCTACGAGAATAAATTTGTGACCGTTGGACGCTTTCGGCTCTATCATGCTAATTATGTCAATTCCCCACATAGAGAAAGGCCATGGTGATGAAATCACATTCAGAAGTGTCGGGGGAATATGAATCTTATCTGCATAAATTTGACACTTATGGAATTTCTTCACGTATTTGCAGCAGTCAGACTCCATTGTCAGCCAATAGTAGCCTGCTCTCAACATCTTTCTAGCCATGGCATGTCCATTGGAATGAGTACCAAATGAACCCTCATGGACTTCAGTCATTAACAGGTCTGCTTCGTGTCTGTCCACGCATCTGAGCAGAACCATGTCAAAATTCCTTTTATAAAGCACATCGCCGTTGAGGTAGAAACTGCCTGATAATCTCCTTAGAGTCTTCCTATCTTTCACAGACGCCCCAGGCGGGTAAATTTGACTCTGAAGAAAACACTTGATATCATAATACCATGGCTTATCATCTTGCACCTCCTATACTGGAAATACATGAGCTGGTCTGTCCAAGCGCATCACAGTGATATTGGGAACTTCATTCCAGAGTCTTACCACGATCATCGAAGCGAGTGTAGCAAGTGCATCTACCATCCGATTCTCATCTCGAGGGATATGATGGAAGTCAACCTCAGTAAAGAATGTTGAAACCCTTCTAGCATAATCTCTATATGGGATGAGGCCAGGCTGATTCGTCTCCCATTCACCCTTGATCTGATTAACAACAAGGGCCGAATCACCACAAACATCAAGATGCTTGATCCTAAGATCAATACACTCTTCCAATCCCATGATACAGGCCTCATATTCAGCCATATTATTCGTGCATTTGAAAGTTAGCCTTGCTGTAAAAGGAAAATGTGTGCCCTGAGGAGTAATAATCATTGCTCCAATACTATTTCCGTATTGATTTACAGCGCCATCAAACACCATGCTCCACCGGGAACCGGGCTCTGGCCCTTCATCGAGCGTAGGCTCATCGCAATCTTTCATTTTCAAATACAGAATCTCCTCATCTTGGAAGTCACGCTGAACTGACCGATAATCCTCAATTGGTTGATGTGCCAATGGTCAGCCAAGATACTACCTTTAATAGCCTTCTGAGCTCGATACTCAATATCATACTCAGATAACAACATTTGCCAACGGGCAATCCTCCCAATTAAAGTAGGCTTCTCAAAGATATACTTGATTGGATCCATTTTGGATATCAACCAAGTCGTATGATTTAACATATACTGGCGTAAGCGCTTAGCAGCCCAAGCCAAAGCACAACATGTTTTCTCAAGCATCGAGTATCGAGACTCACAGTCGGTGAACTTCTTACTCAGATAGTAGATAGCATATTCTTTCTTCCCTGATTCTTCTTGCTGACCAAGGACACAACCCATTGAGTCTTCAAGAACTGTCAGATACATAATTAAGGGTCTCCCTTCCACAGGCGGAGACAAAATCGGAGGCTCAGACAGATACTCTTTAATACTGTCGAAAGCTTTTTGGCAATCCTCGGTCCAATCATGACGTTGATCTTTCTGGAGGAGCTTGAATATCGGCGCACATGCGGCAGTCATGTGGGATATAAATATGGAAATATAATTCAAGCGACCAAGAAAACCTCGGACTTGCTTCTCAGTTTTGGGCGCAGGCATCTCTTGTATTGCTTTGACCTTGGCAGGATCAACTTCAATACCTCTTTCGCTGACAATAAAGCCCAATAACTTGCTGGAACGGACTCCAAATGTACACTTGTTCGGATTCAGACGAAGCTTATACTTCCTCAAACGTTGAAAAAGCTTCAACAAGTGCTCTACATGTTCAACTTCCGTTCTCGACTTCGCAATCATATCATCAACATACACCTCAATTTCCTTCTTCTCGGACTAACTTTATTCAAGTCTCTATAGCCCACACACATTCAGACTTTTCCATCTTTCTTAGGCACAGGCATAATATTGGCCACCCATTGAGGATATGTAGAAGTCACCAGAAACCTCGCATCAATTTGCTTCTGAACTTCTTCTTTAATCTTCACTGCCATATCGGGATGAGTTCTTCTGAGCTTCTGCTTCACAGGCACGTACTCAGGCCTCAAAGGCAGGAAATGTTGCACGATATCAGTATCCAGACCAGGCATGTCTTCATATGACCAGGAAAAGACGTCGACGTATTCTCGTAGCAACTCAATCAACCCCTTCTTAACAGACTCTTCCAGGAGTGCCCCAATCTTCACTTCTCGCACACAATCTTCACACCCCAAGTTGACTGTTTCCAGATTCTCAAGATGTGGCTGAATGATCTTCTCTTCGTGCTCAAGTAGACGGGTAATCTCGTAAGGAATCTCTTCAACATCATCTTCTTTGGCCTCAAATACAGGGAACTCAAAGTTGGGAGATGGTGTTGGATCATTATGTTCAATGGGTTTGATCAACCTGCATAATGATTTTGGATATAAAGAGATTTTAGAATTCAAACAAGGCAAATCATTATGCAGATGAAAAGATTTATTTTATTCTATTTTTTAGGGTTTCATGTGATCACCAATTTCATGTAAAAAAAGCAAAAAGTGAAAATAATTGGAAAAACAAACATTTAACATGAATTTATTGAATGAAAATATCATTGTATTTATGAGCCAACAATGTCATCACTCCTCCTTTTGGCATGGGAGGAGGGTTTTTAAACAAAATAAACATTACGTTGACTTATGGACAATTGTTGGAACATCAACAACGACCCAGTTATTGCAGACCCCTCCAGGTATGACAAAGTTGCCAGAATCTTCCTCTGCATCCTCTTCCACAATAACAACAGCTTCTTCGTCTTGGACAGTGTGGATGAACCCACCACTCTGAAACAGCCCATGCTTGTTGAAAGTGCCAGAAGAATACCTTATGCCAGCCCGAGATTTATTGTCTTCTAGCTTGATCATTTGTCCTAAACCGGTAGTTGTGCCATGCTCAATGGCCAACTTAGCATCATTGTAGGATGCAAATGAAGAAGTTCCTTTCTTAGTAGGCTCAACAATAGATAGAGCTTGGAACGGCATTCCAACTTCATCCTCAGCATCTATGTAAGAAAAGGAAGACAAATGGCTAACCAGGAGAGCCTTTTCCCCCCTACCACCACCAACTTCTTGTTCTTGACAAATTTCAATTTCTGGTGTAGGGTGGATGTCACGGCGCCTGCCTCGTGAATCCATGGTCTGCCCAACAAACATCTATATGATGGGTGGATATCCATGACCTGAAAAGTGATCTGGAAATCACTCGGTCCAATCTTGACTGGGAGTTCAACCTCTCCAATCACCGTTTTGCGGGATCCATCAAAAGCTTTAACCACTACCCCACTCTGCCTCATGGGAGGCCCCTGGTATGACAATCTAGCCAGAGTGGATTTTGGCAACACATTCAGTGATGATCCGGTGTCTACCAGCACATTAGACATGACATCATCTTTGCAGCTCATAGATATGTGAAGTGCCAAATTGTGGTCTCTTCCCTCCTCAGGGAGATCAACATCACAAAAACTCAAATTGTTACAAGCGGTAATGTTTGCAATAATACTATCGAATTATTCTATTGTGACGTCATGATCTACATACGCCACATCCAACACCTTCTGCAGAGCTTCATGGTGTGGTTCTGAATTCATAAGCAAAGATAGCACAAAGATCTTTGATGGCGTTTGTAGAAGCTGATCTACAACGTTGTATTCACTCCTCTTGATGAGCCTTAGCATCTCATCACAGTCTTCTTTCATGGTGCCATTCTGGCCAGCAGAGACAGGAGTTCTTACAATGGTGGCAGGTTAGTTGGCAATAAGTGCTAGATTCGAAGCAATAACAACATTCCCAACCGGGCGCACAACACAATCAGCAACATCAGCCCTTCGGACATCAGCCTAGGGTTTCGGCGGAGCCGAGAAAACATGACCGCTACGGGTCAGGCCGCTAACATTAGCAATATTAACAACAGAAGTAGAGGGCAGGGGCACCTCCTTCCCATCTTCCAATGCCACAACATTGTAATGATAGGGGACAACTTTATCGGAAGAATATGGCACAGGGACAACTGGTTTAATAATCAAAGAGGGAGAAGCCTTCTGCTTGTTGCCATCGTACCGGATGACAACAGGCTCTGGGATCCAAAATACTGGAGATATCACATTGACTTCATCATCACCAACATCGCAATTCTGAAGTATTTCAATTACACCTTCATCCAGCATTTCTTGGATGTCTTTACGGACTTGGCGATATACCATCTGATTGACAGTGCAGACACGACATCTGTCATGGTCGTGCTCATAGTGACTGTATTCACACAACAGTCTATGCATCTCGACCAATGATTGTCGAATATGGCTGACATATTTGACCTTATATTTACCAGGGCAACCCTGGACCATGTTGATAGAGGATTTCCCATGCTCGGGCAATGGGTTCTTCTTCACATTGGGACCTACGTCCTCAAAATACAAGATACCACTTCTCACAAGGTCTTGAACCTTGGTCTTCAGCGGGTAACAGTTTTCCACGTCATGTCCGGGGGCACCGGAATGATAAACACAATGTAGCTCGGGCTTATACCACCATTGAGGGTTGGTAGGTATAGCCGGTGGGTCGCATGGAGTAATTAGCTTTCTCTCTATCAAAGAGGGATAGAGATCTGCATAGGTCATAGGAATAGGATCAAAGGTGACCCTCTTCCTCTCATAGCTGGTACTAGTCTGATTATTGTTTCGAGGTTGGTAGGCCTGCTGTTAAGGACGGTGCTGTTGTTGTTGATATTGTTGATGTTGTTGTTGCTGGTTATTGTTGTGCTAATTTTCTCTGAAAATAGGTGCTATGTGAGCCACCTGATGCTGATTACCGGCGGGACGCACGGTCTTCCTCCTTATTGAGGGTCTTCTTGATTTAACATGGGAGGTCACAACATGTGCCTCACCATCTTTCTTCTTTCCAAACGCCCCATATCGTTTGGTAGAAGAGCCTTCTTCTCTGGTCAGGCGCCCTTCCTTGACTCCTTCCTCCAAACGCATCCCCATGTTCACCATCTCTGTGAAATCAGAAGGAGCGCTGGCAATCATCCGCTCATAATAAAATGAGCTCAAGGTCTTCAAGAAGATCTTGGTCATTTCTTTCTCTTCCAGCGGAGGCACAATCTGTGCTGCTAGTTCCCGCCACCTATGGGCGTACTCTTTGAAAGTTTCCTTGTCCCTCTGGGACATGACCCTCAATTGATCCCTATCGGGAGCCATATCCATATTATACTTGTATTTCTTGACGAAAGCTTTGCCAAGGTCATTGAAGGATCAGATGTTCGCGCTGTCCAAGCCCATATACCATCTCAGGGCAGCACCAGACAAACTGTCCTGGAAATAATGAATGAGGAGCTGATCGTTGTCGGTCTGAGTCGACATCTTCCTTGCATACATAACCAGGTGGCTGAGAGGGCAAGTATTTCCCTTGTACTTTTCAAAGTCAGGCACTTTGAACTTTACAGGGATTTTAACATTTGGAACTAGGCAGAGTTCAGCAGCAGACTTGCCAAATAAATCCTTTCCTCTGAGAGTTTTGAGTTCCTTGCGGAGCTGAAGAAACTGATTGTTCATTGCATCCATCTTTTCATAGACATCTGGGCCCTCAGATGACTCAGAGTAGCAGATGGTGTCATCTACTCTTGGCATAATATGCACGACAGGAGGTGGAACGGCGAGGACCGGGCTAGATGTCGACAGAAAAGAAAATGTGGGGGAAAGACCCTCAGGAACAAAATTTGCGGGCATCCCCCAGGGAAACCCGGCTGGCATAGCTGTTGGTGCAAAATGGGCGCTGGCCACAGACACTGTTGAAGAGGCAATCTCAGAGATGATTGTCCTCTGGGGAGGAGTTGAAGGTGTCGAAGACGACTGGCTCTGGGCGTCCATGAAAGACTCCATCAGGGAAGTCAATCTGGCCACTTCCTCCTTGAGTTCACGGTTCTCTTGCTCTAAGTGATCCATCAGTCTTGAAGCGTTGGCTCGAGTGTAGTACCGGTTAGTCAGCTTGTCTTCAAAATAAATGAAGAACACAGAGTTAGACCATTGAACAAGAAGCCTGGAGCAAAACCTGCTTATGCACATGTGTAGCGGTGTATTCGTTACTATATGATCTATTGATTAAATCATAAGCAATGTATACAATGAACATAGAGTCGCCACCGCACTTTTATTTATCCTAAGGACTGGTTAAAAAGCGAACAAAAACCTAAGAAGTTTTACACGTAGAAAACTAATGAAAAAGATCAGAGATCGGGGTAAGGGGTAAATTACGCAATGGGAAGGTGTTAGGCACCCAATGCGTCCTAGGTACTCCTAGGGAGCCCTTTTCACACTTTGTTGTTTGAAAATTATTATTTGTCATGACATAAGTATTGTGCAAACATGATTGGGATGATGAGAAAAGAATATACAATTTTTATTGGGTTTGAACGGATGAACCCGTTGCCTACGTACCTTCCATCAAAGGTAAGGATCAAAACGCCGTAGTTCGGCTAAAAAATTTCCAAAACATTTGTGAGTTCATTTTAAAACAATAGCACTAAGGTTTTACGTTACCCATGGGAGAAAACTCAACCTTATATAACAACTAGTCCACCATGTGAGAAAAGCTTCCACTTGCCAGAGAGGGGTTAACCCTATAATAGGCAAGGAAGACTTACAATTCATCTATTAAGGACAAATAGGAGAGATTAATATCAACCAACTAGGGTAAATCAAACCTATAGCTAATGTATGAAAACTTAACAAACATGGACAAAGCCACAAAATCATTTGAATGGGTGGAGTTATTTGGATTATTTACAAAAAGATCAAAGTATGATTAAAGTCAATTCAAAATGAAGCATTTACAAAAATGAAGTTTGGAAAATCATGGACTTAAGGTCCAAGTTTCTAATTTGGAAAGAGGTGAGAATGTTTGCACAACACTTATTTCAAGTTTTTAAAAGTATGTGTGAAAAGGTAGGACACAATGGGATGAATGGATTGGTGTGTATGTAAAACTTCTTAGGAGGGTCCACCTCTTGAAATCATATAGAAGATGATTCAAGTGGGTCCTTAGGAATAGGCTACAAGTGAGCAATAATATGAACATGGTAACAGATGAAAGTAAATAAAAGCGGATACTGGATGCCACTCAATGGTCTTATACCTGTCTCCTAAAACAAGTAAGGATACCAGAAGCCACTCTATGGACTTACACTAATCTCCATCAGAATAAAACAAAAGAACAAAACAGGGAAGTCAACTGCCAATCTATCTGGACTTAGGTTAACCTCCACAGTATGATCCTAGGAATACAAATGCCACCTCACAGGGACTTACAATGAATCCTCACATACAACAACAATGCTCAAACAAAGAGTAAAGAAGATATGAGTGACCAATGAGGTCTTACACTCCATCTCTTCCATGTCATGCGAACAAAAGCCAATCAATATGGACTTACAATTGTCCTCAATGGGAAAACATCAATGTCACAAGGACAAAAGAAATGATCACGCACTAATGGCAAATAAAGATGATAAATGCACAATGGCAATCAATGATAGTAAATGCACAATGGCAATCAAGTAATCATGTATAAATGAATCAAGTAATCAATCACATAAATTCAAGTAGCACACGCTATAACCATTCAATGAGGCTCAAGCAAAAGGGTGTGACTATGAAAGTCCACTGTAAGAGGTAAGTGTCGCTCTTAACCTTGTCATTGAGGGGCTAAGGTGAAGCAGATGAAAGGGTATGAGGGGTGTGCCTCATTGCTTCTATCTCAGGTCCGAGAGAGCATGTAAATATAAGAATGTGGGGGAGTTCAGAAAGATGGAACTCTTTCCCCAATTGGAGACTCTATAGATCTTGGGTTTGGATCTCAATGCTACAACCATGTAATGGGAGCAAGGAGAAGACTCACAGAATAATGGGAGATAGGCTACATATCTCTTATATCCACCAATTGCCTCAAATGAGGACTTTTCCTGCTCGGAACAAACATAAACAATCACAAACATTGCCTCTTAAGGAGGACTTCAGACAGTTTGCCCGGCCAAATAACGGGCCGGGTCTCCAGACTACATGAAGAAGAAGGTGTTATACCTCAATGCCAATTGCTTATAAGCAAAGCAATGCAAGTTCTTAAGAGAACTGAGCAACTAAGGGTACCTGAAATCAGTCCAATATGATCAGCATCCCAACATAAACAAAATAACAACAATAAGAATCAATCAATGATCAAACAATGATGTACATAGCACCAAGTCCATGTGAACCAAGCACCCTACAACACAAACAAATTAGTATACAATGATCAAAGTAAACAACTCAATTATGAATCAACCTCCTTAAGGCATTAGCTTTTTAACCTGAAAAGTCAAAGTCAAGCTCAAACATAAGTAACAAGACCACTAGGCCAAGCCTAGGGTCCAAAGGATGGAAAAATCCTAAAACAGCAAGTAAAACATGATCAAAGTCAAGATATTTCAATTACAAAGGTGTCCCAATTGGTCTCATGTCTAAACCATACACCAATTTCATTTTATGCACAAATTAAGGCAAAGTAAGCAATGTTGCATCACATATGGACAACCAGAATGATTACATCCAAAAAATATCAAAACAGCATATAAAATTCCACAAAAATTATATCCTAAACAGAGGACCTTCAACAAGCTACATGTCAATTTTCATGCCATTTGGACTAGTGGAGCTATGGGAATTAAATCAACATGTCAAGGCATGCAAAAACACAACCAAATGAAGTCACAAAGTGTACACTAACTTCAATCAAATGGTAAACAGTGATATTAAATGGGAAATGAGTAGGACCAAAGCCAAATGAAAGCTACACATGTCAGGAACTACTCCACCAAATTTCATGTTCATAGGGTTAGGGATGAGGATATGGCAACATGCTAAAAAATGTTACACAAACAATGCCCTAAAAATGCTAAGCAGCAAACAAAAATTCTAATCAATTAGAAAATGGATTATAAAAATCCACAAAAATTCATGTTGAATGTTAACATGTCAAAGGTATCTCATGCAAAAAATCAGAACCATAGGCCTAATGGAAGCATGGAAAAATAATACATGAACTCAGCATATCAAAGTGCGACACATATTGTCACACTCAAAAAGAATTAAATCATATCTAATAAACCAGATGTCCAAAAATTACAAATCATATGTCAAAATCTCCAGGAGAGGGTCAAGAATCATCCTCTAAAATTTCAATTCATTTGGATAAGGCATGGTCATTTTATAATTAAAATAGCAAAACACATGAATATTGCACACCTTATGAACATCCCTATGCCAATTAAAATTTCTACCAAGCACAATTTCAATTTCCATGTCTAAAAAATAATAGATTAAAAATGGAGATTAACAAAAAAAGTCTCAAATTAATTGGATTAAAATTGAATATTTTATGATTTTTTAAAGTTTTGTGGATTATTTGAAATATTTATTTAGGATTTAATATGGATTTTATTTAATTAAATGTGACCGAGTGGCAAATCCGTAAATAACGTAGCTAAGGCCAAAACGCAGTCGCTCAATTAAATGATGTGGCAGCGCGCTATTCGCTCGTCCAGGCGGGAAACTCAATTTTGAACGCACGGCCAGGGAAAACAGATTGAACATGCGTTTTTGCAGAAAATCTCAAGAACACAAGCGTGTTCTTCATGTTCTTCATTTCCAAGTTCGGTTATGAGCATTTTTAGACCAAATCACACAAATCCTATACCGTTGGAATCGGCATTCGATCAGGAACATGAATATAACAAGCAAATCTCCTAATTCTAACCATGCGCGACGGATCGAACCAAGAAAGTTTAGCCTAACAAAATTCGAATCGCGATAACTCGCTCAATTCGTCATGGAAATTCAAGATCTAAGGTTCTGCATGATCTACACACTAAGGCCTACAAGATCCATATCATTATTTTGAGTTTGATGAGTATCGAATTCTTGCCTTGTATGATGACAGTTGAGGAATTAGCGCGTTTCCAAGAGTGTAACGGTGAAACAGCTTGAGTATGTTGATGTAGAAGTGCAACCGGATCAAAGTTTTAGCTCAATTGTACTGCTATCAATGGATTCTTCAAGCTGCCATGGGAATGGAGGTTGCTTCAACAGCTGCAAGTTCTTGATGTTTTTGCCACGATTCGATGGAAACAGATCCAATATAGCACGCCTGGAAGATGATTATCACAATAGCAAACACAAAAGATCAAGCAATTCAAAGAAAAATTGAAAAAAAAGTGTGATGAAGAATTGTGAAATTTTGAGAGAATTTGTGAGATTTTCTTGTGGATCTGAGAAATTGTGATTAGTGTGTGCAGTTTCTGTTACAATTATGTTTATATATGAAGCTCTTAGTCCAACTTTAATCATAATTAGCAAAAAATGGTGATTAGCCAAAAATGAGTTTATGCATGGTTTGGCCTTTATGCCCTTGGATGCTTAGAAGCATTGCAGCAGTAATTTATCCTTTTGAACAAGTCACAAAACTCATTTGGAAGCTGATAGAATTAGTCTCATGTCCAAATTCTTCCTACTTCTCAATTTCACTATGTGATGGTATTTTGTCCATTTTTTCCAATTCATTTCAAAAGCTAATTTTCAAACCATGAGGCCTTGGCATGTTGTGAATATTCCAACAATTTTCAAATGCCATTTGTGAGGTGTTGCAAAAATCCCCACTCAAAAATTCCAATTATTTCACAAGTTGGACGATTTTGCCCCTGGTTCATTTAACAGTACAGTTGAAATTTGACCTTTTGCATTGACCACTTTTGAAGAAATCCAATTATGCACCATGAAAGTACATGTCAAATGGTGTTCGTGCATATAAAGAACAACTAATTTGGACAATCCATGTGGAAGTTATGCCCTTCTGATTATGGGTCATTTCTGAAATTCGCTGGACCCTAACTTGACAACCATACATGGGATTTTCAAGTTCTTGGACTTTTTGGAATTGTGAGGAAAAGATCTTCAACTTTCATGTTGGACAAAATTCCATTTGAAGCTTGTATCATGAAGTTATCTTGAGGGGAAAAACTTTCCATTTTGGGCAGGTGAGAATTACAGGTCATTTCCATTTTGGGAAACTTTTTGTCTGACTTCAATTCCTTCAACCTTGATCTTTGAAATGCCAAATTAAGCTTATATGGACATGAATGAGACCTTTCCAAACCATCTCACACCTCCCAAATCCTGATTAAATGCACAGTTGACCACAGTTGACCACAGTTGACTTTTGTTGACTTTTCTATGGTTTTGGATGACTGGGCCATGTTCTGATGAATTCCAAGCCTCTTTTTCTTGAGATCTTGCTTCCAAATGATATCACAAGTTATATGAACTCTTTATGAATGATCATGGTGTCCAAATTCTTCAAGAATGGCCACCATCTATTGCTCAATGCCTGATTTAACTGCTTTGGCCTGGCTAGCTTCATCTGCAATCAACATGGTTAGATGACAATATTTTTGTACTTTTGGTTAGTAAACATATGAAAAGCAATGATATACAAATGCAATACATGCTTGGTGATCAAGAAACACACTCACAAGGTATCCCACCCACTAGGAGAGCAGCTAGGGTATGCAATGATCCTTGAGGCCATGATATGATATGATATGGGCCATGAGGGATCTTAGGGCCAAAATTGGGGTCTTACAGATGCCCCTATTTAAGGTCATTCTAGTCGGAGAAGTGAAGTTTAGAAATCTTCATCTCGACGCGGTAGAATGGGCTTAAATAATAGTAATGAGACAAATTTTGGTCCCTAAGAGACCTCATGACGCAGATGTATGCATGCAAAAGCAAATTCTGTGGGGAATATATGATTCGCACAGAAGAAACGACGATCCGTCGGAGTAATACCCTCACCAGGAACAGAGACTCAACTACTAAGACTCTTATTGGGGGATAGTAAGGAAAAAGAATGCGTGAGCAGGACACGACTTTGATTAGGGAAATGACAAAACTGACATAGCGTGAGCTAGACACGAATCCGAGTGGGGATAACAGACATCGGACTGGAGAGCTTGCTGGGGAAGCAAAGGACTCGCACCGGGGGAATAAAGAATTCCAGAGGAGAATAAATCCATAGGAAAGACATAAGCTGACTCAACTATCCATAAAGGATACTTCGGATAAAAATCCGAACTCGGACCTGGAAAAGATTCACATAGAACCTCCCTGCCGGAAATGCATATATTGGGGGGAACGCCCATATAGCAAAAGGGTAAAAATCACCAAAGGAAACTCCGCAGGGGAATGTCTAACAAAGAGACTCTCCTGGGAAAGCAACAAGGATGAGGTGTTACCGGTATAAGGGTAACAAACTCAGGAAGAATGAATATCTAAGATCGGTATAAGGGTGAGAGATATCAATCAACCAACATCTGAGAAAGACCTACAAAGGGTATAATACTCAGGAAAATCTAAACTCCACAAGGGACCAACGTCATAATAGGGAGTAGAGAGGAAGGAACACCAGGGATACCGAGGTATATAATAGGTGACCGACCAAAAAAGTGAATTGGTATATATGCCAAGACACTCGTCATCCGAAAGGAGGGCTTGAAAAAGCAAAAATCAACTTAGAGGATGGACATCCGAATCCACGACGGGAAAACGAATCTTACTCAACTGGGGACACAAACCCAAAGAGTGCATGAGATACCATATCCATTACCGGCAGACCGTGGATAGAATACTCGCATGAGATATATTATCTATTACCGGCAGACCGTAGATGATAAACTCGCATGGTAAGAACACCAGAGATACCGAAGTATATAATAGGTGATCTACCGAAAATGTGAATTGGTATATATGCCAAAACACACATCCGAAACACAAACAGGTTAAAGGATGAATATTCGATTCTACAAAGAATACGAATCTTACTCTACTGGGGAAAATCAACAAAGGACTCCAACCAAAGAGCGCATGAGACATATTATTCATTACCGGCAGACCGTGAATAATATACTCGACAGGAAAAGACACCAGAGATACCGAAGTATATAATAGGTGACTAACCAAAAAGAGAGACAATCGTTACCAAGCATCCGGGTAAACGAGAGACAGCTCAAAGGGATAAATTGCAAGCATCCGGCAATTATCCAACAACAAGGAAGAATATTCGACTCCGCAAAGGGAAATAACGAATCTTACTCGACCAGGGAAACACGAAAGGCTTCAACTGAAGAGTGCATGAGATATATTATCCATTACCGGCAAAACGTGGATAGTATACTCGCATGGAAGATTATCCACAACCGGTATAAGGGTTAATAAAGGATAAATCGACCGAAAAGAAAGGCATCGGGATACCAATAGGCATATAATGATGACCAATCAAAGGAGCAACATTACCAACAAAAAGGGTAAATGAAAGACTCACTGGGGATAAATTGCAAGCATCCGGCAATTATCCACAAAAGCAAGGGATACATTGATAAACAACCAATGATCCGGGGAACAAATCACTAGCAGACGGTGAAAAGACCCACTGGCGACTTCAAAAGGATAACATTGCAAGCATCCGGCAATGATCCAGAAGATTGCTGGGAATACAAGTGCTTACTCAAGAGCAACTACCCAAAAGCAGGGAGGAATATCAACATCGAATATTGAATGAAGATAACCACAAAGGGGATTAGGGTTTACATCTACTGAATACGGGGCAGAAGACCAAAAATCTAGCTGAGGAAATAAGGGGTTTAACAATACCGACTACTGGGTAAGAAACCAAAGACTCAGTCGAGGATAAAATTGCTAGCAACCGGCAATTATCCACATGTATCATAAGATACTACTCCGCTGGAGAGAAAAAAAATCACAGCAACAAAGGATTTACAACTACCGAATACGGGGTAGAAGACCACAAACTCCACTAGGGATACAAATCACCACCGGGAACAAAACTCTGTTAGGGATAAAACCACAACAACAGAAAATCCACCATCAACCAGATTGAACCACAAAGGTTACCACTGCTAGGGGAAAAGAGATAGGACTTACGACTACCGAATACGGGGTAGAAGCCATACTCTGGTGGGAATAACCACAAATTAGGGTTTACATCTACCGAATACGGGGTAGAAAACCAAAACTCTGCGTGGGGATAGAATAAATCACGAATCCGCACGAGAAACCAAAATTAAGGTTTATAACAGACCACAGACTCTGTTGGAGAGTAGGGAATTAGGATTTACGACTACCGACTATCAGGTAGAAAACCAACAGCTCTGGCCGGGGACTAAAAGGTATATAACCACAATTTCCGCCAAGAAAGCCAGGAAAATAGGACTTACAACTACCGGTATAAGGGTAGAGGCCAAAATCGACTCTTGCGGAGGAATGAAAGGTATATAACCATAAATTCCGCCAAGAGGACAAGGAACAATATGACTTATAACTACCGGTACAAGGGTAGAGGCCCGAAACTCCGCTGGGGATAAAAATCACCACAGGGAAGCACAATGAACAGACGACAAATGTCAATTCAGGAAAGATCCGAAAAGACAGACTGAATCAAGACACGTCCTAATGAGGATATAACTCAATAGGAACCTCCATCCCAATATATGTGTTGGGAGGAAACGGAAGAAACCGTCATCCACGAGGGTATATCTCAGTGGGGAACCGCAGAAGGACAGACAGACACTTTCTGCTTATGGGTTGACTCTATATGGAGAGATTTAACACCCGACATCTGCTTAGGAAGATCTATAAAGATCTATATCACCATAGCAGGGAATAACAAACAAGGGATATATGGCAGAAAATGCAACATGAATATCTTAATGTTTTATGAGTATGCATGAATATGCGTGATTTATGTTTGATGAATGCTGACAAAACAGACATTTCTAACACAACAGGTCCAGGAATCAAACGTCCGGTATTATACTTCCAGGGGAGAACCAACTGGAAAGCCAATTCTGCTGGAGATCTACATGCTGTAAAGCAAAGATCTACGGGTACTGCTAGGAAGCAGAAGCAAAAGAATCAGAGATATTTGGAGAATACCAAATCTGAGCGATGGATCAGCGATCATCCCAACTGGGGCACAGAAAGTCACAACAGGCAAAGAGCCACAAAGACGAATCTGTCGGGGAACAAGAGAAAAATCTCAAAATCCTGCAGGGGATCCTAGCAAACACTGCTATGGAAACGGATCCAACATAACTCCATTGGGGAACAACCCACTGAGGGAGCAAAGGTCACCCGGATAGAGTTTGGCTGCACAAGCAACTCTACTGGGGATATCAACTACTCTCTTGGGGAACAACCCACTGAGGAAGGAAAACACCAAACAAGTAGATTCTGCAACAAACCACTCTACTCGGGGCGAACACACATCTGATGGATCACATCAGCAGATCCTACAACAAAATCCGCTCTACTGAGGATCGAAAAGTAATCGGGAAATCAATACAATCTCTAGATGACGGAGCTATCAACCGACCATACGGGGATTGAAGGAGGTTCAACAGGCAATACTGCCACAACAACCGCTCTGCAGACAAATGCCGGAGAAAGATGGATGAAAATACTGGGATATCAACCCGAACAACCACGGAGTAGGAAAATAAATCCTGCTCTGCTGAGAATAACAACCATTCTGATAGAGAGAAAGTAAACAAATCCACTGACGACTTTGCCGGGGAAAAGGTAAAGTACCGGGCATCAAACCACTGACTTACCGAGTCTTCCCAAAAGGAAAGCGACCGTGCTGAGAAAACAGACAAATCCGCTGGCAACTGCGCTGGGGAGAGTGACAACAACTCTGCTCGCGACTGCAATGGGGATATCAATAACAGCTCTACGGTGCCAAGGAGACAAATAAAGTCTGGAGATAGCGATCCACTGGAGAAAGTGACGAGGCACCAAGGTGACAAACCATCAACTGCCGAATCTTCCACAAGGAAATCATCCATATTGGGGAAAACTGCTGCTGGAGAACACTGACTCTTCAACAACATTCTGCTTGGGGAACAAACCCCACCAACAACTCGACTTGCAATCATGCTGGAAACTCACTTGGGGATAAATACGGGATACGGGGATATCAACCCACTAACCACAAATATCCTGAACACCTGAGCAATCAAGCCGGGGAGAGACTACTGCTGGAGAACAGACCGAGTCTTCAACACACCACTCTGCTTCGGGGAGTCAAAATCCACAGAAGCTCTGCTTAGGGAACCACCCCAACAACAAATCTCTGCTTAGGGAACAACCCCAACAACCAAATCTGGAGAAGAAGGATACAAACCAAACCAGGAGTACGAACAAATGTCTTACCTGTTGGAAACCATGCCACCCTTGGGAGAGCACTGGGGAAATTCTTTGAGTATCCTTTTATCATTTGTGAATGTTCACTTTGTTTAAAACAATAATTTTGAAAAATTTTGTTTTTAAAACAATGACATTTTATCAATTAAAACATGCAAAACATCTGTTGAATTGAAACAAACAAGAGTGCAAATAATTGGATAAAAGCTCAAATTTATTTGATGGAATGGTAGTCTGCAAATGGCAAGACTCCATAGATCTTTACAAATTTGAAATCAGTGATATATATTGGAAGAGGGCTACATTGAACATAATGATCCTTTCTCTACCAATTTGAATCTCGATGTATTCGAAGCTTCAGTTGACGACGAATCGAGAATCTTCTGACGAAAATGACAGCTGGTGAACAGAAAGTCTTGTCAGGATGCAGTTACTTGCCAGATCCCTAATTTTTGCCTAGATTGCCCCGGGGTGAGGTACTCAATCTAGCGGGATGCAAATATACTTTTTTTTCAATGTCTCTAATTTTTGCCTGGATCACCCTTGCGGGTTCTCCACCGAGACGCTCATTTTTGCCTAAGCCGCCCTTTCGGGTTTTCAACTTAGCGAGTTATTCTGTTTTTCATTTGCATATACTTTTTTTTTTAGGCAAAGTATCTCTTAACTGCATCTGAATTCACAGGACGAGTGAAATCCTCCCCATCCATTGTTGTAAGCATCAAAGCTCTGCCTGAAAAGGCTCTCTTAACAACATATGGACCCTCGTAGTTTGGAGTCCACTTGCCCCTGGAATCGGGCACGAAAGACAAGACTTTCTTGAGCACGAGGTCACCTTCTCTGAACACACGAGGCTTGACCTTCTCATCGAATGCTTTCTTCATTCTCTGTTGATATAACTGACCATGGCACATGGCAGTTAAACGCTTCTCTTCAATTAAATTCAGTTGGTCGTAACGACTCTGAATCCATTCAGCATCAGTCAACTTGGCTTCCATCAAGACTCTCATTGATGGGATCTCCACCTCTACTGGGAGAACGGCTTCCATGGCATAAACAAGAGAGAAAGGGGTTGCCCCTGTTGAAGTGCGTACAGACGTACGATATCCATGCAAAGCAAATGGCAGCATCTCATGCCAATCCTTGTACGTGACAGTCATCTTCTGGATAATCTTCTTGATATTTTTATTAGCAGCTTCAACAACCCCATTCATCTTGGGTCTGTAGGGAGAGGAATTATGGTGTGCAATCTTGAATTCAGCGCACAACTCATCCATCATCTTATTATTCAGGTTAGATCCATTATCAGTAATGATCCTCTCTGGCACACCATAACGGCAAATCAGCTGGTTTTTGATAAACTTCACAACCACCTGTCTGGTCACATTCGCATACGAAGCGGCCTCAACCCATTTGGTGAAGTAGTCAATTGCTACGAGGATAAACCTGTGTCCGTTGGACGCTTTCGGCTCAATCATGCCGATCATGTCGAATCCCCACATAGAGAAAGGCCATGGTGATGAAATCACATTCAGAAGTGTCGGAGGAATATGAATCTTATCCGCATAAATCTGACACTTGTGACATTTCTTCACATACTTGCAACAGTCAGACTCCATTGTCAGCCAATAGTAGCCTGCTCTCAACATCTTCTTAGCCATAGCATGTCCATTGGAATGAGTACCAAATGAACCCTCATGGACCTCAGTCATCAATAGGTTTGCTTCGGGTCTATCCACGCATCTGAGCAAAACCATATCGGAATTTCTTTTATACAGCACTTCACCACTGAGGTAGAAACTGCCTGACAACCTTCTCAATGTTTTCCTATCTTTCACAGATGCCCCAGGCGGGTAGACCTGGTTCTGGAGGAAATTCTTGATATCAAAATACCAAGGCTTGTCATCATTCACTTCTTCAATTGCAAATATGTGGGCTGGTCTATCCAAGCGCATCACAGTGATATTGGGGACATCATTCCACCATCTGACCACAATCATGGAAGCAAGCGTAGCAAGCGCATCTGCCATCCGATTATCCTCTCGAGGAATATGGTGAAATTCAACTTCTGTGAAGAAAGTTGAAATCCTTCTTGCATAATCTCTGTATGGTATGAGACTTGGCTGATTCGTCTCCCATTCACCCTTGATCTGATTAACAACTAGGGCCGAATCACCATAAACATCCAGATGTTTGATTCTCAAATCAATACATTCTTCCAGTCCCATAATACAGGCTTCGTACTCCGCCATATTGTTCGTGCATTTGAAAGTTAGCCTTGCTGTAAATGGAATATGCGAACCTTGGGGATTAATTATCACTGCCCCAATTCCATTTCCATATTGATTAACAGCGCCATCGAACACCATCGTCCATCTGGAACCAGGTTCTGGACCTTCATCAAGTGTAGGCTCATCACAATCTTTCATTTTCAAATACAGAATTTCCTCATCAGGGAAATCATACTGAACTGACTGATGATCTTCAATCGGCTGGTGCGCTAAATGGTCAGCCAAGATACTACCTTTGATAGCTTTCTGAGCTCGATACTCAATATCATACTCAGACAACAACATCTGCCAACGGGCAATCCTCCCAGTTAAAGCAGGTTTCTCGAAGATATACTTAATTAGATCCATTCTGGATATCAACCAAGTTGTATGATTTATCATGTACTGGCGCAATCGCTTAGCAGCCCAAGCCAAAGCACAACACGTCTTCTCAAGCATAGAGTATCGAGACTCACAATCAGTAAACTTGTTACTGAGGTAGTAGATAGCAAATTCTTTCTTCCCTGATTCATCTTGTTGACCGAGTACACAACCCATCGAGTCTTCAAGAACAGTCAAATACATAATCAGAGGTCTTCCTTCCACAGGCGGAGACAAAATCGGAGGTTCAGACAGATATTCTTTGATACTGTCGAAAGCTTTCTGGCAATCCTTGGTCCAATCATGAGACTGATCTTTCCGGAGGAGCTTGAATATCGGTGCACATGTGGCAGTCATGTGGGATATAAATCTGGAAATATAATTCAAGCGGCCAAGAAAACCTCGGACTTGCTTCTCAGTTTTGGGCGCAGACATCTCTTGTATTGCTTTGACCTTTGCAGGATCAACTTCAATACCTTTCTCGCTGACAATGAAACCCAATAACTTTCCGGAACGGACTCCAAAGGTACATTTGTTCGGATTCAGGCGGAGTCTAAACTTCCTCAAACGCTGAAAAAGCTTCAACAAATGCTCAACATGCTCAACTTCCGTTCGGGACTTAGCAATCATATCGTCAACATAGACCTCTATCTCCTTGTGCATCATATCATGAAACAAGGTAGTCATAGCTCGTTGATACGTGGCTCCGACGTTCTTCAAACCGAAGGGCATCACTCGATAACAGAATGTTCCCCAAGGTGTGATGAATGTTGTCTTCTCCATATCCTCTGGTGCCATCTTAATTTGATTATATCCGGAAAATCCGTCCATAAAGGAAAAGACTTTGAATTTAGCTGTATTGTCTACCAACATATCAATGTGTGGTAGAGGAAAATCATCTTTCGGACTAGCTTTATTCAAATCTCTGTAATCAACGCACATACGGACTTTTCCATCCTTCTTAGGAACAGGCACAATATTGGCCACCCATTGAGGATATGTAGAAGTCACCAGAAACCCCGCATCAATTTGCTTCTGAACTTCCTCTTTGATCTTTACTGCCATATCTGGATGAGTTCTTCTGAGCTTCTGCTTCACAGGCACGCATTCAGGCTTCAAAGGCAGGAAATGTTGCACAATGTCTGTATCTAATCCCGGCATGTCTTCATATGACCAAGCGAAGATGTCTGAATATTCTCGTAGCAAGCTGATCAAATCCTTCTTGACAGACTCTTCAAGAAGTGCCCCAATCTTCACCATGCGAATACAATCCTCAGACCCCAAGTTGACTGTTTCCAAGTCTTCAAGATGCGGCTGAATGAGCTTCTTCTCGTGCTCAAGGAGACGGGTAATTTCATCAGGAATTCCTTCAACATCATCTTCCTCTGCCTCAAATACAGGGAATTCAAAATTGGGAGATGGCGTTGGATCATTATGTTCAATGGGTTTTATGATCAACCTGCATAATGATTTTGGTTAATGAAAAACTTTTGCATTTAAACAAGCAAACCATTATGCAGATGAGAAGGTTGCTTTTATTCTTGTTTTTATGGGTTTTTTGTGATCACTGATTTCATGCAAAAAGCTAAAAGTGAAAACAAGGGAAAAACAAATGTTTAACAATGCATTAATTGGATGAAAACATCATTGTATATATGAGCCAAACAATGTCATCACTTCTCCTTTTGGCATGGGAGAAGGGTTTTAAACAAAGTGAGCATATTACTCTGATCTATGGATAACTGTTGGAACATCCACAGCGACCCAATTGTGGCAGACACCACCAGGAATAACAAAATTGCTCATATTCTCTGCATCTTCTTCAATGATAGCAGCAGCTTCTTCTTCAACAGACTGATCATCATGGATGAATCCTCCACTTGTGAACAGACCGTGCTCATTATATGCCCCAGAACAAAAGCCAATGCCAGCCCGGGATTTGTTATCTTCCAACTCAATCACCTTCCCTAAACCAGCAACTGCACCACATTCAATGGCCAGCTTTGCATCACGGTAGGAAGCGAATGAATGAGACTTCTTCTCAATCGGTTCGTCAATAGACAAAGCTTGGAACGGAGTTCCAACTTCATCCTCAGCATCAATATATGAGAAGGAAGACAGGTGGCTAACCAGGAGAGCCTTTTCTCCCCCTACCACAACCAGTTTTTTATTCTTAACAAACTTCAGCTTCTGGTGTAGGGTGGATGTCACGGCGCCAGCCTCGTGAATCCATGGTCTGCCAAGGAGACAGCTATATGATGGGTGGATATCCATTACCTGGAAGGTAACTTGGAAATCACTCGGGCCTATCCTGATAGGGAGATCAACCTCCCCAATGACGGTCTTGCGCGACCCATCGAAAGCTTTCACAACAACCCCACTCTGCCTCATAGGAGGACCTTGATATGACAATCTGGAGAGTGTGGATTTAGGCAACACATTAAGAGATGATCCAGTGTCCACCAACACGTTGGACATAGCATCAGATTTACAGTTCAGAGATATGTGTAGAGCCATGTTGTGGTCTCTTCCCTCCTCAGGGAGATCCGCGTCACTGAAACTCAAAGTGTTGCAGGCAGTGATGTTTGCAACGATACTGTCAAATTGCTCAATAGTGACGTCGTGATCAACGTACGCCAAATCCAGGACTTTCTGCAGAGCCTCCCTATGGGGTTCTGAACGCATCAGCAAGGATAGTATGGAGATTTTGGACGGCGTGTGTAGAAGCTGGTCTACAACGTTATACTCGCTCTTCTTGATGAGCCTCAGCATCTCATCAGATTCTTCATTCGAAATGCCACTCGGGCCAGCTGAAGAAGCAGGAGTTTTTTGTATGGAGGAGGGTCTGGCAACATCAAGTGCCGGATTCTGACTATTGACAGCAGTCCCAACTGGACGCTCAGAAGATTCTAAAGCAACAGGAGCCTTAGCAGGCGCAGAGAATACTCGACCACTCCGGGTCAGGCCGCTTACATCGGCAATATTGGTTACAGCAGTTGAAGGTAAAGGCACTTCGACCCCATCTTGCACAGCAACTGGGTTGTATCTGAACGACACAGCTTTATCGGATGAATACGGCACAGGGCCGGCAGGTTTAATCACAAGTGAAGGAGAAGTCTTCGGTTTACTGCTATCATAGCGAATAACAACAGGTTCTGGCAGTTTGAACACTGGAGATATGACATTAACCTCAGGTTCATCTTCGTCGACATTGCGATTCTGGAGAATCTCAATGGTACCTTCGTCAAGCAATTCTTGCAATTCTCTTCGGACTTGATTGCACCCCAAGCGGTTTACCGAACAGATACGGCACTTGTCGTGATCATGTTCCATATAACTGTATTGGCACAACAAACGGTGCAGCTCCACCAACGATTGTCGAATATGGCTCACATATTTGACTTTGTATTTCCCAGGGCATCCCTGGACCATATTCACAGACTTCCCATGCGAAGGCAATGGGTTCTTGGTAACATTTGGGCCCGAATCTTCGAAGCTCAAAAATCCACATCTCATCAGGTCTTGAACCTTTGTTTTGAGTGGATAACAGTTTTCTATATTATGGCCCGGAGCTCCGGAATGATATACACAATGCTGATCTGGCTTGTACCACCACTGTGGATTAGCAGGAATAACAGGAGGATCCCTGGGAGTTATCAATTTTCTCTCCAATAAGGAGGGATAAAGCTCTGCGTATGACATGGGGATAGGATCGAAGCTGATCTTTTTCCGGTCATAACTCAGATTAGCCTGATTTGTTGTGCTTCCACGAGGCTGGTAAGCCTGTTGCTGTGGGCGTTGTTGTTGCTGATATTGAGGTTGCTGATATTGTTGCTGAGGTTGAAATTGCTGATGCTGGGCATTGTCTTTGAAGACAGGAGCAATATGGGCTACCTGATGCTGATGACCTGCACGGCGTGTCGGTTTCCTCTGGACAGGAGGTTTCCTCAATCTATGGGACTGCACAACATGTGCTTCCCCATCCTTCTTCTTAGCAAAAGAGCCATACTTCTTGCTAGAAGAGCCTTCATCCTTGGCCAAACGTCCTTCACGGACACCCTTTTCAAGTCTCATCCCCATATTCACCATCTCGGTGAAGTCTGAGGGAGCACTAGCCACCATTCGCTCATAATAAAATGAGCTAAGAGTTTTCAGGAAAATCTTAGTCATTTCTTTCTCCTCGAGCGGTGGAGTGATCTGCGCTGCAAGCTCTCGCCACCTCTGGGCGTACTCTTTAAAAGTCTCCTTTTCCTTCTGCGACATAGACCTGAGTTGATCTCTGTCAGGCGCCATATCGACGTTATATTTGTATTGCTTGACGAAAGCCTCGCCAAGGTCATTGAAGGATCTGATGTTGGCACTATTCAGGTTCATATACCACCGAAGCGCAGCACCGGACAAGCTGTCCTGGAAGTAGTGGATCAATAGCTGATCATTGTCTGTCTGAGTAGACATCTTCCTGGCGTACATAACCAGGTGAGCAAGCGGACAGGTGTTCCCTTTATACTTTTCAAAGTCAGGAACTTTGAATTTGATAGGTATTTTTACCCCTGGAACAAGGCAGAGCTCGGCAGCAGACTTGCCGAATAGATCTTTCCCTCTGAGGGTCCTCAATTCCTTCCTCAGCTCAAGGAACTGGTCATTCATAGCATCCATTTTCTCATTAACGTCCGGGCCCTCAGATGGCTCGGAATGATAGATGGGGTCTTCTGCCCTTGGCAAGGTATGCACTACAGGAGGAGCAACAGTAATGACCGGGCTAGATGCCGGCATATGAACGAAAGTAGGAGCAGGGATGTCAGGCATGAAACCTGGAGGCATGCCCCACGGGAATCCGGCTGGCATGGCATTGGGCATATAAGGAGCGTTGACAGCAGGCACAGTCGGAACGGCCACTTCCGAGATTACAGTCCTTTGGGGAGTTGCAGGCTGTTGAGCAGACTGATTCTGAGCAGCGAGAAGTTGCTCCATCAGGGCGCCAAGTCTGGCGACTTCATCTCTCAGTTCACGGTTCTCTTGTTCTAGCTGATCCATTACTCTTGCAGAATTGGCTCGGGTGTAATACCGGTGAGTCAGCTTGTCTTCAAAATAAATGAAGAGCACAGAGTTAGGACAAGAAGACCAGAAACAAGGTACCTGCTTATGCAAAATGATGCATGACATGCTTGTGCAGATGCTTTGTTTTATTTTCAAGGAACCCTTAGGGCATTATTTGCAATATTTTGAGCATTTAAGCATTTGGAATTTCACATGGAAAATATCTCATTCAATATATTGGACAAAGAAGTACAGCATTTTGATTATTACAAAGAGAAAAGGAAAACCACATCCTATGGATCCCTAGGAGCTCTGGATGCTGGAAGACGAGAAGTGCACAGCTTCTTGATCTCTCTCTCATAAGCTGCCTCCATATCTGCCTTTGCCTTAGCAAGCTGATCATACTTCCTCTTCCAAAACTTGGAAGACTGAGGAAGCAAAGAAGTCCAGGTGTCGTTCGGGTCATCGATCACCTGATGCTCGAGAAATTCAATCAGCGCATCTTTCTCTTTAAGCTGCTGAAGTAATTCTTCTCTTTCGCGGATCCAGGCACGTGAAAGGTCTTCTTCTCTCAACTCCTCTACACGTTGGATAGGGAGGGTTGAAGGCCCAGCCACATCCAAAGGTGTAGGTCTCGGATGATCGTATGGCATCAGATAAGTGGCAGCTCTCTGTCTGACCCATGAGGTATAAGGCTCCAAAGCAATACAATTCTTCGGACCCAATTCATTCCTACTCTTCTTATGGATACTACGCCAAGCGCGGACGAATCTGGCTTTCAAACCTTGGGGATCTTTACCCTCCTGGAAGAATACACCTTCTAACAGAATGTTACGAGGCTTATCCTTTAGGGGGAACCCAAGCTGACGACGTGCAAGTATGGGGTTGTAGCTTATCCCACCACATGTACCAAGAAGAGGCACATTCGGGAATTCACCACAGGAATCGATGATCTGCACAGTATCATATACACGATCGTACCAAGAGATATCGTCATTAGTGAGGGACATAAGTCTCTGAGACCACCGTAGACAACTCTTGTTCTCCTTGAAGGCAAGTGTCTGCGGCAAGTGCGAAATAAACCACTTGTACAGCAAAGGTAGACAGCAGACAATAACTCCACCACCCTTCATATTCCTTAGGTGTAGAGAGACATAAGCATCACCCAACAAAGTCGGAACAAGATTAAGAACCGAGAAGATCCTAATAGCATTCATGTCCACGAACTTGTCGAAGTAGGGAAATAAAACCAGACCATAGATGAGCAATACAAATAAAGCCTCAAAGGCATCTTCACTCCTAGATTCTCCATAAAAGGTAGCTTGAGCGACAAGGAACTCGGAAGAAAAACCCTGAATTCCCCCTTTGGTAATCAGATTAGCCTTGATCAGAGCTTCATCTATATGCAATAGGCTAGCAATCTCTCGAGCAGATGGAATACTCTCTAAGCCACTGAACGACACCAGATCCAGAATAGGAATCCCAATAAGGTGAGAGTATTCTTCCAAAGTAGGCAATAGCTAGAAGTCCGGAAATAAGAAGCAGTGATACAGCGGATCATAGAACTGAGCTAGGGTACTCATCAGGCCCTCATCCACTTGAGTGGTCAGCAACGGTAGGAGCTTCCCATATCGAGCCTTGAAACCCAAGGGATCTAGTACATAAGATGTTAGATTCCTTAACTCCTTTACATCAGGCTGTCGGAAACTGTACTTCTTCGTATGCCTTTTTGGTCTTTCCATGTCTGAAATTTTTTGCAAATAAACCCTTTTAGGTTCCTTGAAAATTTTCTCTTTTTGATGACATGAAATGCGGATGAATGCATGAATGTATGAATGCAACAATCACACTCAAGGATCAAGCAAAGCACACCAAACAAAGGTCATGGGAAAGCTCAACGTATCCCTAATATCAATCATCCATTTTGGTGGATTTAGGTTTTCACCTTATCGACACCCAAGTTCCATTGATATTAACGGTACATGAACCGGCTCAAACATCCTTAATATCAACCAACCGCTTTGGTGGATTTTAGGTTTTACACCTGATCCGGGATCCATTGATATTAACGATGCTTGAACGACTCAACCACGAATCACGGGTTTGTTGAGAGTCACGAGCATGGAGTCTTGGTTAAGAACCACCCAAAGGGAGTGTACTAGGGTTTAAACCTGCCAGACATGTTCTATCAGAGGTTCCCATAATCATCGTTCCATCTTTCGGATATTATCGGAGGAACGAATACTCGTATTCCAAAAATATTCTCAAGAGAAACTCTTATGAGTGTAGTATTGCGTAACAATCGCATCAGAACTTACATCTGAACGACCTCCGTACTACGTCCTAAAAATAGGCCAAGATGGGTTTGGTAAACTAAGGTCCTTGGCTTCTAAGGCACATGATTGAAAGAATAATGCCTAACCACAAATAACTTGTGTGACATTATTAATCCAACATGACCTCCACCAAGTGAATGGACTCGCAAGTCAACTGGCTAAGGAATACTCCACACCAATCGACGAGACTATGCCATTCTCCTATCCTAGAGTGCACTCGAGTTCGGGTATAGAACTCATCTCACAGAGATCACCAAAGCAAACAACATTTGTATATCAAGCAATTCAAACATTACAATCAATACAGTTATCCCAAATTGTACAAAAATATATCAAATAACAATAATAATATATCACACAAAGGGTGAAAAGTAGGCAATACCACCAGGGAAGGTCTAATGTGTTTTCCCCAGCAGAGTCGCCACTTTTCTGTAGCGGTGTATTCGTTACTATATGATCTATTGATTAAATCATAAGCAATGTATACAATGAACATAGAGTCGCCACCGCACTTTTATTTATCCTAAGGACTGGTTAAAAAGCGAACAAAAACCTAAGAAGTTTTACACGTAGAAAACTAATGAAAAAGATCAGAGATCGGGGTAAGGGGTAAATTACGCAATGGGAAGGTGTTAGGCACCCAATGCGTCCTAGGTACTCCTAGGGAGCCCTTTTCACACTTTGTTGTTTGAAAATTATTATTTGTCATGACATAAGTATTGTGCAAACATGATTGGGATGATGAGAAAAGAATATACAATTTTTATTGGGTTTGAACGGATGAACCCGTTGCCTACGTACCTTCCATCAAAGGTAAGGATCAAAACGCCGTAGTTCGGCTAAAAAATTTCCAAAACATTTGTGAGTTCATTTTAAAACAATAGCACTAAGGTTTTACGTTACCCATGGGAGAAAACTCAACCTTATATAACAACTAGTCCACCATGTGAGAAAAGCTTCCACTTGCCAGAGAGGGGTTAACCCTATAATAGGCAAGGAAGACTTACAATTCATCTATTAAGGACAAATAGGAGAGATTAATATCAACCAACTAGGGTAAATCAAACCTATAGCTAATGTATGAAAACTTAACAAACATGGACAAAGCCACAAAATCATTTGAATGGGTGGAGTTATTTGGATTATTTACAAAAAGATCAAAGTATGATTAAAGTCAATTCAAAATGAAGCATTTACAAAAATGAAGTTTGGAAAATCATGGACTTAAGGTCCAAGTTTCTAATTTGGAAAGAGGTGAGAATGTTTGCACAACACTTATTTCAAGTTTTTAAAAGTATGTGTGAAAAGGTAGGACACAATGGGATGAATGGATTGGTGTGTATGTAAAACTTCTTAGGAGGGTCCACCTCTTGAAATCATATAGAAGATGATTCAAGTGGGTCCTTAGGAATAGGCTACAAGTGAGCAATAATATGAACATGGTAACAGATGAAAGTAAATAAAAGCGGATACTGGATGCCACTCAATGGTCTTATACCTGTCTCCTAAAACAAGTAAGGATACCAGAAGCCACTCTATGGACTTACACTAATCTCCATCAGAATAAAACAAAAGAACAAAACAGGGAAGTCAACTGCCAATCTATCTGGACTTAGGTTAACCTCCACAGTATGATCCTAGGAATACAAATGCCACCTCACAGGGACTTACAATGAATCCTCACATACAACAACAATGCTCAAACAAAGAGTAAAGAAGATACGAGTGACCAATGAGGTCTTACACTCCATCTCTTCCATGTCATGGGAACAAAAGCCAATCAATATGGACTTACAATTGCCCTCAATGGGAAAACATCAATGTCACAAGGACAAAAGAAATGATCACGCACTAATGGCAAACAAAGATGATAAATGCACAATGGCAATCAATGATAGTAAATGCACAATGGCAATCAAGTAATCATGTATAAATGAATCAAGTAATCAATCACATAAATTCAAGTAGCACACGCTATAACCATTCAATGAGGCTCAAGCAAAAGGGTGTGACTATGAAAGTCCACTGTAAGAGGTAAGTGTCGCTCTTAACCTTGCCATTGAGGGGCTAAGGTGAAGCAGATGAAAGGGTATGAGGTGTGTGCCTCATTGCTTCTATCTCAGGTCCGAGAGAGCATGTAAATATAAGAATGTGGGGGAGTTCAGAAAGATGGAACTCTTTCCCCAATTGGAGACTCTATAGATCTTGGGTTTGGATCTCAATGCTACAACCATGTAATGGGAGCAAGGAGAAGACTCACAGAATAGTGGGAGATAGGCTACATATCTCTTATATCCACCAATTGCCTCAAATGAGGACTTTTCCTGCTCGGAACAAACATAAACAATCACAAACATTGCCTCTTAAGGAGGACTTCAGACAGTTTTCCCGGCCAAATAACGGGCCGGGTCTCCAGACTACATGAAGAAGAAGGTGTTATACCTCAATGCCAATTGCTTATAAGCAAATCAATGCAAGTTCTTAAGAGAACTGAGCAACTAAGGGTACCTGAAATCAGTCCAATATGATCAGCATCCCAACATAAACAAAACAACAACAATAAGAATCAATCAATGATCAAACAATGATGTACATAGCACCAAGTCCATGTGAACCAAGCACCCTACAACACAAACAAATTAGTATACAATGATCAAAGTAAACAACTCAATTATGAATCAACCTCCTTAAGGCATTAGCTTTTTAACCTGAAAAGTCAAAGTCAAGCTCAAACATAAGTAACAAGACCACTAGGCCAAGCCTAGGGTCCAAAGGATGGAAAAATCCTAAAACAGCAAGTAAAACATGATCAAAGTCAAGATATTTCAATTACAAAGGTGTCCCAATTGGTCTCATGTCTAAACCATACACCAATTTCATTTTATGCACAAATTAAGGCAAAGTAAGCAATGTTGCATCACATATGGACAACCAGAATGATTACATCCAAAAAATATCAAAACAGCATATAAAATTCCACAAACATTATATCCTAAACAGAGGACCTTCAACAAGCTACATGTCAATTTTCATGCCATTTGGACTAGTGGAGCTATGGGAATTAAATCAACATGTCAAGGCATGCAAAAACACAACCAAATGAAGTCACAAAGTGTACACTAACTTCAATCAAATGGTAAACAGTGATATTAAATGGTAAATGAGTAGGACCAAAGCCAAATGAAAGCTACACATGTCAGGAACTACTCCACCAAATTTCATGTTCATAGGGTTAGGGATGAGGATATGGCAACATGCTATTAAATGTTACACAAACAATTCCCTAAAAATGCTAAGCAGCAAACAAAAATTCTAATCAATTAGAAAATGGATTATAAAAATCCACAAAAATTCATGTTGAAAGTTAACATGTCAAAGGTATCTCATGCAAAAAATCAGAACCATAGGCCTAATGGAAGCATGGAAAAATAATACATGAACTCAGCATATCAAAGTGCGACACATATTGTCACACTCAAAAAGAATTAAATCATATCTAATAAACCAGATGTCCAAAAATTACAAATCATATGTCAAAATCTCCAGGAGAGGGTCAAGAATCATCCTCTAAAATTTCAATTCATTTGGATAAGGCATGGTCATTTTATAATTAAAATAGCAAAACACATGAATATTGCACACCTTATGAACATCCCTATGCCAATTAAAATTTCTACCAAGCACAATTTCAATTTCCATGTCTAAAAAATAATAGATTAAAAATGGAGATTAACAAAAAAAGTCTCAAATTAATTGGATTAAAATTGAATATTTTATGATTTTTTAAAGTTTTGTGGATTATTTGAAATATTTATTTAGGATTTAATATGGATTTTATTTAATTAAATGTGACCGAGTGGCAAATCCGTAAATAACGTAGCCAAGGCCAAAACGCAGTCGCTCAATTAAATGATGTGGCAGCGCGCTATTCGCTCGTCCAGGCGGGAAACTCAATTTCGAACGCACGGCCAGGGAAAACAGATTGAACATGCGTTTTTGCAGAAAATCTCAAGAACACAAGCGTGTTCTTCATGTTCTTCATTTCCAAGTTCGGTTATGAGCATTTTTAGACCAAATCACACAAATCCTATACCGTTGGAACCGGCATTCGATCAGGAACATGAATATAACAAGCAAATCTCCTAATTCTAACCATGCGCGACGGATCGAACCAAGAAAGTTTAGCCTAGCAAAATTCAAATCGCGATAACTCGCTCAATTCGTCATGGAAATTCAAGATCTAAGGTTCTGCATGATCTACACACTAAGGCCTACAAGATCCATATCATTATTTTGAGTTTGATGAGTATCGAATTCTTGCCTTGTATGATGACAGTTGAGGAATTAGCGCGTTTCCAAGAGTATAACGGTGAAACAGCTTGAGTATGTTGATGTAGAAGTGCAACCGGATCAAAGTTTTAGCTCAATTGTACTGCTATCAATGGATTCTTCAAGCTGCCATGGAAATGGAGGTTGCTTCAACAGCTGCAAGTTCTTGATGTTTTTGCCACGATTCGATGGAAACAGATCCAATATAGCACGCCTGGAAGATGATTATCACAATAGCAAACACAAAAGATCAAGCAATTCAAAGAAAAATTGAAAAAAAAGTGTGATGAAGAATTGTGAAATTTTGAGAGAATTTGTGAGATTTTCTTGTGGATCTGAGAAATTGTGATTAGTGTGTGCAGTTTCTGTTACAATTATGTTTATATATGAAGCTCTTAATCCAACTTTAATCATAATTAGCAAAAAATGGTGATTAGCCAAAAATGAGTTTATGCATGGTTTGGCCTTTATGCCCTTGGATGCTTAGAAGCATTGCAGCAGTAATTTATCCTTTTGAACAAGTCACAAAACTCATTTGGAAGCTGATAGAATTAGTCTCATGTCCAAATTCTTCCTACTTCTCAATTTCACTATGTGATGGTATTTTGTCCATTTTTTCCAATTCATTTCAAAAGCTAATTTTCAAACCATGAGGCCTTGGCATGTTGTGAATATTCCAACAAGTTTCAAATGCCATTTGTGAGGTGTTGCAAAAATCCCCACTCAAAAATTCCAATTATTTCACAAGTTGGACGATTTTGCCCCTGGTTCATTTAACAGTACAGTTGAAATTTGACCTTTTGCATTGACCACTTTTGAAGAAATCCAATTATGCACCATGAAAGTACATGTCAAATGGAGTTTGTGCATATAAAGAACAACCAATTTGGACAATCCATGTGGAAGTTATGACCTCCTGATTATGGGTCATTTCTGAAATTCGCTGGACCCTAACTTGACAACCATACATGGGATTTTCAAGTTCTTGGACTTTTTGGAATTGTGAGGACAAGATCTTCAACTTTCATGTTGGACAAAATTCCATTTGAAGCTTGTATCATGAAGTTATCTTGAGGGGAAAAACTTTCCATTTTGGGCAGGTGAGAATTACAGGTCATTTCCATTTTGGGAAACTTTTTGTCTGACTTCAATTCCTTCAACCTTGATCTTTGAAATGCCAAATGAAGCTTATATGGACATGAATGAGACCTTTCCAAACCATCTCACACCTCCCAAATCCTGATTAAATGCACAGTTGACCACAGTTGACCACAGTTGACCACAGTTGACTTTTGTTGACTTTTCTATGGTTTTGGATGACTGAGCCATGTTCTGATGAATTCCAAGCCTCTTTTTCTTGAGATCTTGCTTCCAAATGATATCACAAGTTATATGAACTCTTTATGAATGATCATGGTGTCCAAATTCTTCAAGAATGGCCACCATCTATTGCTCAATGCCTGATTTAACTGCTTTGGCCTGGCTAGCTTCATCTGCAATCAACATGGTTAGATGACAATATTTTTGTACTTTTGGTTAGTAAACATATGAAAAGCAATGATATACAAATACAATACATGCTTGGTGATCAAGAAACACACTCACAAGGTATCCCACCCACTAGGAGGGCAGCTAGGGTATGCAATGATCCTTGAGGCCATGATATGATATGATATGGGCCATGAGGGATCTTAAGGCCAAAATTGGGGTCTTACAACATGATGCATGCAATGCTTGTGCATATGATTTATTTTATTTATCAGAGGAACTTTAGAGTCCTATTTGCAAATATTTGGAAAATATTAATCATTTAGACATATATGGAAATATCACATCAATAATATTTGGAAAATATTTTTACACCAAAGAAGTACAATCTTGCTAACCAAATACAATACAAGAGAGAAGGAAAATGAACATCCTATGGAACCCTAGAAACAATCATCTAAAGCTCTGGAGACCGGAAGATAAGTTGCACGAAGCCTCTTCACCTCCCTCTCATAGGCTGCCTCCATATCTTGCCTTCTCTTTGGCGAGTCAATCATACTTCCTCTTCCAGAACTTGGAAGACTGAGGAAGAAGAGAAGTCACCACATCATCAAGCTCATCGATAACCTAATGCTCAAGAAACTCTATTAATGCATCCTTATCTCTAAGCTGCTGAAGTAGCTCTTCTCGTTCACGGATCCAGGCACGTGAACGATCTTCGTCTCTCAACTCCTCTACTCCTTGGTCAGGGAGGGTTGAGGGCCCAGCCATAACCAAAGGCGTAGGTCTTGGATACTCATAAGGCCTAAGGTACTCGGAAGCTCTCCTCCTCACCCACGAGGTATAGGGTTCCAAAGCAATACAGTTCTTCGGCCCTAGCTTTTTCCTTCCCTTCTTATGGATCTTGCGCCAAGCGCGAACCATCTTGCCCTTCAAGCCTTAGGGATATTTACCCTCCTAGAAGAACACACCTTCTAACAGAATGTTATTTGGTTTATCCTTTAGGGGGAACCCAAGCTGACGACGTGCCAAAATAGGGTTGTAGTTAATCCCACCACATGTACCAAGAAGAGGCACATTGGAGAATTCACCACAAGAGTCGATAATATGCACACCATCGTATACACGGTTGTACCAAAAGATATCATCATTGGTGAGAGACATAAGTCTCGTGGACCACCGTAGACATCCTTTGTTCTCCTTGAAGGCGACCGTCTGCGGCAAGTGCGAAATAAACCACTTGTACAGCAGAGGCAAACAGCATACAATGGTACCACCACCCTTTGCATTCCTCATATGCAAAGATAAATAAGTGTCACCCAACAGAGTAGGAACGGGATTAAGAGTAGAGAAAATCCTAATAGCATTCACATCCACAAACTTGTCGATGTTGGGGAATAACACTAGCCCATAGATGAGAAGTACAAATATGGCCTCAAAGGCATCCTCACTCATGGCCTTCCCATATAAAGTAGCTTGAGCAATGAGGAACTCAGAAGGGAGACCTTGAATTCCACTTTTGGTAGTCATATGAGCACCAACCAGAGATTCATCTATATGCAACAAATCAACAATCTCTTGAGAAGTAGGAACCCTCTCTAAGCCACTGAACGACAACTGATCCAGGATAGGTATGCCCACAAGATAGGCATACTCCTCAAGCGTGGGCAAGAGCTAGAAATCCGGAAATGTGAAGCAACAGTACAAGGGATCATAGAAATGCACCAATACACTCATCAAACCTTCGCCCACTTGAGTAGCCAGAATAGATAGAAGCTCCCTATGTCAAATTCCTTAGCTCTTTCAAGTCGGGTTGTCTGAAACTGTACTTCTTCGTATTCCTTCTTTGTCTATCCATGTCTGAAAATTTGAAAATAGACCTCTTAAATTCCTTGGAATTTTCTCATTATTGATGATATGGATGCAAATGGGTGCATGAATGCATGGATGCAACAATCACACTCAAGGATCAAGCAAAGCACACCACACAAAGGTCATGGGATGGATCAAGTCATCCTTAATATCACTCATCCATTTCGATGGATTATGGTTTACACCTTATCAACACCCAAGTTCCATTGATATTAAGGATACACAAGAACGGATCAACCATGAATCAAGGGTTTGTTGCAAGTCACGAGGATGGAGTCTCGGTTAAGAACCACCCAAAGGGAGTGTACTATGGTTTAAACCTGCCAAACATGTTCTACAAGAGGTTCCCATAGTCATCATCCCATCTTTCGGATATTATCGGATAAACGACTACTCGTACTCCAAAAATATTCTCAAGAGAGACTCTTATGAGTGTAGTATCGCGTAACAATCGTATCAAATCTTACACTTGAACGACTTTCGCACTACATCCTAAAAATAGGCCAAGATGGGCTTGGTAAACTAAGGTCCTTGGCTTCTAAGGTCTATATTGGAAAGAGTAATGCCTAACCACGACTACTCGTGTGACATTATTGATCCCAACATGACCTCCACCAAGTGAATGGGCTTGCAAGTCAACTTGCTAAGGAATAACTCCACACAAGTCAACAAGACTATGCCATTCTCCTATCCTAAGTGCACTCGAGTTCGGGTATAGAACTCATCTCACAAAGATCACAAAGCATACAAGGAATTAATATTCAAGAAATTCAATCATTACATACAATATAGTAATCCCAAATGCATAAAAATATGTCACAAAATAATACACAATACAATACAACAAAGCAAAACCCACTAGGCAAATGGTCCCCAGCAGAGTCGCCACTTTTCTGTAGTGGGGTATTCGTTACCTTTAGATTTATTGACTAAATCAAAAGTAAACCATACAAGTCGAGTCGCCACCACAGTTCTATTTATCCAAAGGAAAGGTTAGAAAGCGAACAAAAACCGAGAAGTTTTATCGAATCAAAAACTAATAAAAATGTCAGAGATCAGGGTAAGGGGGTTGGTTATGCAATGGGAAGGTTTTAAGCACCCAAATCATCCTAGGTACTCCTAGGGAGCCCTTTTCACACTTGTTGTAAGGTTGGTATTTTTATGAAAATTTGTTTTTGCAAACATGATTGGGGAGACGAGAGAAGAATATACAAGTTATTTACAATTTTGTGTTTGAATGGATAAACCCACTCCCTACGTACCATCTTAAAAAAGATTAGGATCAAAACCTCTTAGTTCGGGGTGAAAATCTCAAAATAAGTTGGTGAATTGATTGGTCCAAAAGCCTTAAGGTCTTTTGTTATCCAAGGGAGAAAACTCAACCTAAAACCACAAATCCACCATGTGAGGATAACTTCAACATGCTAGTGAGGGGTTAACCCTATAATAAGCATGGAAGACTCATTGTCCATCACTAAGGATATAGGTGAGTATTACATCTACCTCAAGGATAACTCAAACCTAATAGCTAAAGGTTATGAAATTTTTTGATTAAGAAAGTGGCCATTGAAATCACAAAATCATTTGAATGGGTTATATTTACCAATGAAAAGTATTTATAAAATATGGTCAAAGATGTCTTAAAGATTCAATTCAAAATAAGTGTTATGAAAAGAAAGTTTGAAAATCAAAAGCATAATGCTTAGGTTTCTAATGTTTAAAAAAAAGTTAATGATTGGGTTAGAGTGGATGGAAGAAGAAGAATGGCTAAAGTCCTAATCATACAAGAGATGAAGGAGAAGAAATAAGACCACAAATGGAGTTCCCTTCTTGAGATCATATTGATGATCCAAGTAGCTCCCATCCTTTGGAATAAGCAAGAAAATAAGTGTATACTCAAGCAATCAATCAATCAAGCAAAGCTCTTAGGAATCTTCCAATGGCTCTTGGATCTCTCACTTTAGAAGCACATGCCAATGGTTCTTCAATTTGGCCCAAATAGGAATCCCCTAGCACAAAAGAACACACATCAAAAGGTTCCATGAAGCAAATCAAGAATGGACAAGAGTGAGTTTAGAGATTTGGTCCTTCTCATCCATCTTTAACATTAAGACCTTTTTACTCCATTTTGCATAGGGAATGTCCTAGAATCTAAGTCCATTTGTCCATTTTTTGCATTTGGTCCACAACAATCAAAACAAAAGCACAAGCACAATAATATATACACAATTATGTGCTCAAGTGAGCAAAAGGCAAATTGCATTAACATAAACATGTGCTCAAATGAGAAAAGGGCAAAAGCAAATGAATAATATGTGCAAGAATAGTAAATTGCATAAATTTAAAGTGCAAGAATTAAATGTTAATGGTTAATGGTTAATGGTTAGTATTAGTGTGCCATAAGGCAATTTAGTGCTATGTTAAGCAATCGTAATTGGACTTATGTAGAAGTCACAACTATCTGAGGCTGGTCAATAATAATGTAGGCAACAACACAAGTTAGAGATCTTGATTAGTGAATCAAGCTCCTACAACTTGCCATGCCAAAAAGAAGATGAGAAATGATCTTGTATTGATTTAGGTTCTTTGCTTGATTAGGAAGCAACCTATCCTTAATGCAAAGCCATTCACTTGATCCATGATCAAGATAAATTAGATTTGAATCAAGGAAGGTTAAACCTCCCATGTATCAAGGCTAACCACCAATCTTTAACTCATTGATCAAAAAAAAAAAAAGGAAGAAGAAGAATATTAAAGTGCCTTAATGGAAATGGAATGAAGTAATCAATAAGCATTGACCAAAGATAGAGGAGATCAAGATCAAACAATAGTAAACAGAAGCAAGATGAAGATTAGAAGTCAAGAAACAAATAAAATATTTTTGGTATTTTTCAAAAGTAAAATAATACTTGAATTAAAATAATAAAGAAAGGTCAAACTTCAAATTCACTTCAAATCAACTTTGAAAAGTCCAAGTGAATTATCCTAAGTTCAACAAGGTCAAACAAAGTTTGACAAATTTTTTTAGCATTTTTAGAAGTCAGAAACTATTTTTAATCAATTAAAAATGCATAAAAATAACCTAATTGAATTAAAATCTTAAATAAATCTCAAATCAATTAATAAATTGATATGAATATTTTTAATAGATCTATCATGATTCAAAGAGGTTGGAAAAATATTTTTGTATTTTTTGAATATCAAAAACTATTTTAAATGAATTAAAAATAACCAGAAAAGAGAAAATTCCTAAAAAATATCAAATGATAAAATAAAAAAGATTAAAAATCTTTTTTAGAAACTAAAAATTAAAAGAAGAATAATGCAATTGGTCTCACATTTTTTGGACCAATAACGAAGGAGATATGAATTTTTGAAATGAAATGGAATTTAAAAAAATAAAAAGAAAATAAAATCAAAAAAAATAAAATATGGAAAAACACGGAGCGTTGGATGAAGCTCATTAAATGAGCTGGAAAATCATGTGGACTACATACGCGCATCCACCATACGCTTCAGTCAAATGAATCACACGCTGCCATTAATTAAGTCATAACATGAGACTGCTATGATTAAATCTGGAAATAGAAATGCACGGCTGTGATTCATTCTGGAGACCAGACGGTGGTGTACACCACCGTCTTCTCCAGCCAGACCTCTGGCGTCGGCCAGAAGTTGCAGAGATTAAATGTTCACCAAAAGCCACGATCCAGGTACCAAATGAAAGCAGGGGTGATGTACATCACCTATGTACCAACCAAATTCGCTCTAGGCTTCCATAGTGTTGGTTCTAAGTATTGGAAGCAATTTTGGTAAAACAAAGAGTATTCACAAGATGTTATGTGTGATGTTTTAAACATAAGATATCCTGTGTACCTGCTGAAGTTCAAGAACATGATCATGCAGGATTGTTTCAGAATGTAATACACAAGGTCATGGCTTCTGATAATGTGTACCTGCTAGAGTTTAAATGAAAGACATGATCATGTCGGATTATTTCAAGATGTCATACCCAATGTCATGGCATCTGATATGATTGTACCTGCTGGAAATTAATAATGGAATTATGGAATTATGCAGGATTGTTCCAGGATGTCAGACCCGATGTCATGACATCCTGTATACAGAACATTCAGTATGAATGTCTGGTGTTTTGTGATTGCGCAATTAATGGCAATCTATGTATGATTGAAGATCTGATTTGCAGGCGCATTCAATCATTGATTACAACCTGATTTACTTATTTTCCAAGGAGATCTAACCAGCTGTTATGAAAAGATTTAATTGGAAAATAGATTTAGGGTTTTCAAGATGTCCAAGCCCAGCTGAAAGCTTATATAAAAAGGGACTTAGAAAACCTGTTTTACAATACAACCAATACTGAGCGAAATATAGAGAGAGAGCTAGGGTTTGTGTCTTGTTTAGTCATAATACTTGTAAGCCATTCAAGTCATCTTTTGATGATTGAATTGGACTGATTTGTGGTTGTAATTTGTCACTCTAAAGCTGTTAAGCAAGAGTGTGTGTCTACTTGATCAAAGATGTGAAGCAAGATCAAGTGTGTGTCTACTTGATCAAAGCTGTGAAGCAAGATCAAGTGTGTGTCTTCTTGATTGAAACTGTGAAGTAAAATCAAGAGTGTGTTATTGAAAAGTGTTGTCTTTTTTCAAGGGATTGTTGTTTAAAATCACAGGTGTGATTGTAGGGAAGTGAGTGGGTTCTCATATCTAAGAGTGCTTAGGTAGAAATTGCACGGGGAGAGATTAGGTGAGAAAGACTGTGTTAAAGTGTACGGAGAGTCTTTGAACTGATTCTATTTTAGTGAATTTCCTTCATGGCTTTGTAGCCCCCGGACGTAGGTGAGTTGCACCGAACTGGGTTAACAATTGCTTGTTTCTTTTGCTTTACCATTTTGTATCTTTATCCTGTTTGTCTTACTCAGATATTAGTGTCGTGACATTACCTTTGACATCTCATATCTGATACCAGAATTTCAATTGGTATCAGAGCAGGCATCCTGCTCTGGTTCTGGGTGAGATCTAGGGACAATACTTTCTGGTACAATAGAGAGAGATGGAGGATCTGTTCACAGGCTACCAATTTTGGATGGTTCTAACTATGACTATTGGAAACCTCGAATGGTAGCCTTTCTAAATTCTCTTGATAAAAAGGCTTGGAAGGCTGTGTTAACTGGCTGGGTGCATCCTGTAATTACTAAAGAAGGAGAAGCCACTACTGAGAAGAAGCCTGAAGAACAATGGTCCAAGGAGGAGGATGACTTAGACCTTGGAAATTCTAAAGCATTGAATGCCATCTTCAATGGTGTTGACAAGAATATTTTCAGGTTGGTAAACAACTGTGAAGTGGCTAAAGATGCTTGGGACATTCTCAAGACCACTCATGAAGGCACATCTAGAGTAAAGATGTCTAGACTACAGCTGCTCACCTCCAAGTTTGAAAATTTGAGGATGAAAGAAGATGAGAATATCCATGAATTTCATATGAGCATCCTTGAAATAGCTAATGCCTCAGGAGCCCTGGGAGAGAAGATGTCAGATGAAAAATTGGTAAGAAAAATACTCAGGTCACTCCCTAAGAGATTTTCTATGAAAGTGACTGCCATAGAAGAATCTCAAGACATCTCCAACATGAGAGTTGATGAGCTGGTTGGTTCTCTCCAAACCTTTGAGATGGGATTTAATGATGGTTCTGAAAAGAAAACCAAAAGCATTGCCTTCATGTCAAACACATAAGAGGAAAATAGTCAAGATGTTGATGAAGATTTGGCCAATGAAGTAGCAATGTTGGGGAGACAGTTCAACAGATTGTTAAAAAAGATGGATGTAAGATCCAAGGCTAATGTCAAGAACATCTCATCTGACATCAGTAATGGAAGAAGAGAAAGGTCAGATGAGAAGCCCAAAGAAGGAAAAGAAGTAAAGTGCTATGAATGTGATGGGTATGGACACATTAGAACTGAATGTGGAACCTACCTCAAGAAGCAAAATATGAGCCTTGCTGCCACTTGGTTTGATGAGAGTGAAATAAAGGAAGCTGCAAATCTTGTGATTGCATTGACAGGAAGATGGGAATCTGATGAAGACTTAAGTGATAATTAAGTAACCTTTGAAGAGTTGGCCTCTACCTACAGAAAGATGTGTCACAAAAGTGTAGAGCTGTGCAAACAGGTTGAAAGTCAGAAGAAGGAAATAACTCAACTTGAGAATGAGAAGGTAGAATACTTGGAAACCATCTCCAAATTACAAATAGAAGCAGTGGTTTTGAATGCCAAGCTAGATGAAAATCAACAAGCTGAAATCTAGAAGATAGTACAGCTGGAGAGTGAGAGGGAAGACCATGTGAAAACCATCTCCAAGTTGGAAACTGAAGCTATGTTCTTAAATTCTAAACTAGAAGATATGACCAAGTATGTAAGGATGTTAAGTAATGGTTCTGACTCCTTAGACAAGATTCTCCAAAATGGACAAATAACAGGAGACAAATCTGGCATTGGGTATAATGATTCTAAGCCTGAGAGTAGTTACATTGGTTGCAAACCTCAAGCCAAACCTAAGTGCATTCATAATAAAAGTAAACATGTGATGTCACATCATATGTCTCAACATCATAGGAGAAGACAGCAGAAAGGAAAACACCAAAGATGGAGATGCCATTACTGTGGAAAATTTGGCTACCTGAAGCCTTTCTGCTATAAGCTGTATGGTTATCCTAGCCCTGTTCATCATCAGACTCACTATCAACCCAGACCCAAATAGCACAAGCCTATCATCAAGAAGCAATGGGTTCCTGAGACTAATGTTACAAGTCTAACAGCTCACATTCCCCTCAGAGTCTCAACCAAAGAAGAGTGGTATTTTGATAGTGGATGTTCCAGACACATGACTGGAAACCAAGACCTGCTAATTGGGCTTCATCATCATGCCCTAAGCTATGTAACCTTTGGTGATGGAGCAAAGGGTGAAATTAAGGGAACAAGTAAGCTTGATTGTCTTGGAGTTCCTGAACTTGACAAGGTTCTACTGGTTAAGGGTTTGACTGCAAATCTAATAAGCATCAGTCAACTATGTGATCAAGGTCTGAATGTTAACTTCACCAAAACTGAATGTCTGATTACTAACAAAGACAGTGAAGTGATTATGAAAGGAATCAGGACCAAAGACAACTGTTACATGTGGAGCTATCAAAGTAATTATTCCTCAAAGGGTACCTATGTCAAAGAAAAAGGGATGAAGATGAGTATAGCTGCTAGAGGAACACTCAAGAGTGACGAAAGACAAGTCTGTGGGAAATGTCAGACAAGGATGTCACACCAGGATCTCAGACTTAACATCACCTTCAAAGAAGAAAAGCTCATGATGGCCCAAATAGATAGGAGGTTGGATCAGATGGGTGAACATGTTACTAGTCATATGCAGTCTGAAGTTGGAAAGAGCTTTGTTGGACTTGGGCTACAAGTCAAGCAAATAGAAGGGCCTTTGTATCTATCTCAAAGCAAAAGGGCCAAGAGCAATATTGAGAAGATTGAGATGGAGAGTAAAAGGACACCTGCTTCTACACATTTGAAAGATGAAAATGGTGTTTATGCTGAAGATATTGTAGATGATAGCAGTTGTTCTCAACAGGGTTGGTTGAAACTACTGATGATTGCATACAATGTCACACACGACGTCATGACATTGTATTATGACAACCTGAATGCTACGACTATGACCAAAAATTTTATTCAGCATAGTTGGACCAAGCACATCATTTGCTGTCATCACTCCATTAGAAAATTTGTGGAAGACAAATTCATAGCTCTAAAGCATGAAATGCAATCAGTTGACAAGTTTGCAAGAGATTTGAGTGATAATCAATTTGAGTATGTAAGAGGGAAATTAGGGATTTGGATTCTTGAGAAAATATGGCAATTAATGGGGAGTGGAAAAGGTAACAAAAATATTGTCTGCCCAATTAAAAGAAAGAGCCACATTAATGATGAATCATTCCCTAGCATTGGAAGTAGTATCTATGTCTTTTGCACACGCTACCTGAACACAACTCTTTCCATCTTCATCAAACTTCTTAGAGAACCTCTGCTAGGGCAAAGAAATTTCTTTCAAAAGTTCAACAACATGTCTCAAATGGAGTTTCTAGATGAAGACGTGCTGGACGTTACTCCTCTTTGTATGATACCAGGTGACGCCCTAGGACCCTCTTCCATGGCTGGAACTAAGCAAGGTAACATTCCTGAAAAATCTCCTAATAAAGAGGACATGCACTTCACTGATCGTACCATAAGAAACCTAGTTACTAGGATTCTGAATGAAGAGCATGCAGTCAAGGATGTTTTTACCCCCCTGTCCAGAAGGGATCCCTCTCCTGAGGTAGAACCCCAAGCTGAGAAAGATGATGACTCATCTCAATCAGAAAAGGAAGTGGCTGCAGAAGGGTTATGTTCTCTAGGTAAAAACTTACCTAGCAAGAAACCAGCAAGTATGTCTCATGAAACTGCTGAGGATATTGTTAATCTGGAGGAAGAGAGTCCAGAGGAAGAGGATGACACTTTGGTTCACCATGTAAAACCAAGTGCTGCTAGGAAATTGAAGACTAGGAAAGGGAAAATTGTGGTTGAAATGATGACAGCCAGGACTAGGAAAAAGACTGCTGGTGTAGGACCCTCTAAATCATGGAGCAAGGTTGAGGTTAAGAAGAGGAAAGAAAGAGAGAGTTATGACTCTGATGAGGATGTCGAAGACGATGTCCCAGACATCTCCCCTACAAAAAGGATGGCTGTTAAGAAGTCTCTAGGAAAAGCTGCAGATGTGCACTTAGATAGCATCTCTTTTCACTTAGAAGATGGTGCTGCAAAATGGAAATTTGTCATTCAGAGGAGGGTAGCGGTTGAAAGAGAGCTGGGAAAAGAGGTTGTTGAGGTGAAGGAAGTCATAGAGTTGATCAAGAATGCTGGATTGATAAAGACTGTGGTTTCTATGCCCTAATGTTATGAGGGGTTGGTAAAAGAATTTGTTGTGAATATCCCTGAGGATATTTCTGAAAGAAGCAGCAGGGAATTCTGTAAGGTGTTTGTAAGGGGTAGATGTGTGAGATTCTCACCAACCATTATCAACAAGTTCCTAGGGAGAGGAACTAATGGAGGAATGGATTTAGAGACTACAGACAATGAGGTATGTAGGACTATTACAGTTGGCCAAGTTAAGGAATGGCCTAGTAGGAATCACCTATCAGCTGGCAAGCTAACTGTCAAGTATGCCATCTTACACAAGATTGGTTTAGCCAACTGGGTGCCTACTAATCATATCTCTACCATCTCTATTGGTCTTGGAAGAATCATTCATGCTATTGGAACCAGGATAGACTTTGACTTTGGAAAGTTTATGTTTGATCAAACTATCAGACATGCCTCCACAAATGCTGTGAAGCTACCCATTGCCTTCCCATCCCTTATTTGTGGTATTATCTTGAGCCAACAACCAGGCATTTTGAGTACTAGTGACATTCTAAGAAGAAGAAATCCCCCACTATCCATTCATTATAAGCTGTTTGAGGGAAGTCATGTCAATGATGTTGTCATGACATCTGCCAGAAAGGAGCCTGCATCTCAAGGGAGCTTAATTGATCAATTAAAAGATACATGCAAGGAACTGGATAATGCTATAAGGGTAGCCAAGGCAAGAAAAGATGCTTTGGAAGTTCTTATTAGGAGCCTAGAAAAGGAAGAAATGAAGAAGGTTGATGAAGATTCAGATGCCAATACCTCAAGAGAGAGGTCAAAAGCTCAATCCAGTGGCAGCTCTAAAAGCTCTGAAGGTGAAGGTGATACTTCTTCCTCTGATTAATGGTCCCCCCCTTTTGTGTTGAAGATTGGTATGAAGACTGTGGTGAAGACTGTTCTTGGTATGGTTGTTGTGGCTGATGTTATGGAAGTTGTTCCCCCTGATGTTTGGAAGCTGAAGTTTTTATTGTTTTCTGTTTAAATGTGTAATTTGTGGCAGTCCTTATTGATGCCTATTTATAATATTTTTGGCTCTTAATGAGTTCCATGGATTTGTTCATTATCTCAACTATCACAGCTGTGTATGATGATGGTTTGTATCTCCTGAACAATTATGTTTTAACATTTTTAATGTTATAACATCTGATCTGACATTCTCTGCTAGGCTAACTGACATTTATTTTGTCTAATTGGTCACCTTTGGTCAATTTTGACTAAATAGGGGGAGAAGTGTTGATGTGGAAGCAGTTAAAGTTGTGGAGCTGTGAGGAGATGTATGTAGCTGAACAGATGGACAACTATTATTGAAGGAGATGTGCTTGTTGTAAAACAGAATGCTGTTCTGTTTACAGATGTCAAAGGGGATGTCTGATGTGGTGCATAAGTGTTAATGTTGAAGCAGATGTCAGAATGACATTCTGATTGTTACAGGTGTTGTGGTTACATGTGCTGTTATTTTCATGGAAGATGTTTGTTGTGTGCACAGATTTAGGGGGAGAAGGAGTACCCTTGTGTATTTTTGTGTCTTACTAGTTGCATCCATAACTAGTAATTCTGTTCGTGTTCCACAAATTTAGGGGGAGGAGAAGTACCCTTGTGCATGTGTGTATTACTAGTAGCTATAACTAGTAATTGTGTTTGCTTTTGCTGCTGTTTAAACTGTTGTTTAACTGCTGATAGTTTTCTTGTGAACAAAAAGGACAGATATATGTTTTAGCCAAAATTTGCCAAAGGGGGAGTTTGGTTGTTCTAAGTGTTGGCAACAATTCTGGTAAAACAAAGAGTGTTCACAAGATGTTATGTGTGATGTCTTAAACATAAGATATCCTGTGTACCTGCTGGAGTTTAAGAACATGATCATGCAGGATTGTTTCAGAATGTCATACACAGGGTCATGGCTTCTGATAATGTGTACCTGCTGGAGTTTAAATGAAAGACATGATCATGCATGATTGTTTCAGGATGTCATACCCAATGTCATGGCATCTGATATGGTTGTACCTGCTGGAAATTAATAATGGAATTATGGAAGTATGCAGGATTGTTCCAGGATGTCAGACCCGATGTCATGACATCCTGTACACAGAACATTCAGTATGAATGTCTGGTGTTTTGTGATTACGCAATTAATGGCAATCTATGTATGATTGAAGATCTGATTTGTAGGCGCATTCAATCATTGGTTACAACCTGATTTACTTATATTCTAAGGAGATCTAACCAGCTGTTATGAAAAGATTTAATTGGAGAATAGATTTAGGGTTTTCAAGATGTCCAAGCCCAGCTGAAAGCTTCTATAAAAAGGGACTTAGAAAACCTGTTTTACAATACAACCAATACTGAGCAAAATATAGAGAGAGAGCTAGGGTTTGTGTCTTGTTTAGTCGTAAGACTTGTAAGCCATTCAAGTCATCTTTTGATGATTGAATTGGACTGATTTGTGGTTGTAATTTGTCACTCTAAAGCTGTTAAGCAAGAGTGTGTGTCTACTTGATCAAAGTTGTGAAGCAAGATCAAGTGTGTGTCTACTTGATCAAAGTTGTGAAGCAAGATCAAGTGTGTGTCTTCTTGATTGAAACTGTGAAGTAAAATCAAGAGTGTGTTATTGAAAAGTGTTGTCTTTTCTCAAGGGATTGTTGTTTAAAATCACAGGTGTGATTGTAGGGAAGTGAGTGGGTTCTCATATCTAAGAGTGCTTAGGTAGAAATTGCATGGGTAAAGATTAGGTGAGAAAGACTGTAACTTGTTGAAGTGTACGGAGAGTCTTTGAACTGATTCTATTTTAGTGAATTTCCTTCCTGGCTTGGTAGCCCCCAGACGTAGGTGAGTTGCACCGAACTGGGTTAACAATTGCTTGTGCCTTTTGCTTTACCATTCTGTATCTTTATCTTGTTTGTGTTACTCAGATATTAGTGTCGTGACATTACCTTTGACATCTCATATCTGATACCAGAATTTCACATAGTAAGAGGATCCAGAGCTTGAATTTTGTGGTGTTGAACTGAAACTTGTTGGATTTCAACAATTCAAAGCTCAAAATGATTGCCTCTATGAAGAGGACTTCAAATCAACTTTGAAAAGTCCAAGTGAATTATCCTAAGTTCAACAAGGTCAAACAAAGTTTGACAAAAAATTTCAGCATTTTTAGAAGTCAAAAATTATTTTTAATCAATTAAAAATGCATAAAAATAACCTAATTGAATTAAAATCTCAAATAAATCTCAAATCAATTAATAAATTGATGAGAATATTTTTCATAGATCTATCATCATTCAAAGAGGTTGGAAAAATATTTTTGTATTTTTTGAATATCAAAAACTATTTTAAATGAATTAAAAATAACCAGAAAAGAGAAAATTCCTAAAAAATATCAAATGATAAAATAACAAAGATTAAAAATCATTTTTAGAAACTAGAAATTAAAAGAAGAATAATGCAATTGGTCTCACATTTTTTGGACCAATAATGAAGGAGATATGAATTTTGGAAATGAAATGGAATTTAAAAAATAAAAATAAAATAAAATCAGAAAAAATAAAATGTGGAAAAACACGGAGCGTTGGATGAAGCTCATTAAATGAGCTGGCAAATCATGTGGACTGCATGCGCGCATCCACCATACGCTTCAGTCATATGAATCACACGCTGCCATTAATTAAGTCATAACATGAGACGGCTATGATTAAATCTGGAAATAGAAATGCACGACTGTGATTCATTCTGGAGACTAGACGGTGGTGTACACCACCGTCTTCTCCAGCTAGACCTCCGGCGCCGGCCAGAAGTTGCAGAGATTAAATGTTCACCAAAAGCCACGATCCAAGTACCAAATAAAAGCTGGGGTGATGTACATCACCCCTGTACCAACCAAATTCGCTATAGGCTTCCATAGTAAGAGGAATCAGAGCTTGAATTTTGTGGTGTTCAACTGAAACTTGTTGGATTTCAACAATTCAAAGCTCAAAATGATTGCCTCTATGAAGAGGACTTTAGACAACCCAGCAACAACAAGAAATAAGCAATATGCAAGTAGATTCGAAGAAAACAAAATCTGAAGTGAACCTCTGAATTGAAGAGCTTGAGAGCACGATCTCTTGATGCTTAAGCTTGCAGTGTGTTCTATGGATCAAGGTGAGCAAGGCTTAGGAACTGTAGATCTAAAAATCAATCAAGGAAATTGAAGTTTAGATCTGAAAAATTTGAGAGAAAATGGTGAGTTCCTTTGAGTATGGTTGAGGAATGAATCGTGCAGCATGTAAGGCGCCTTCAGGTTGTTAAAATGAGAGGCCTGAAGCACTTATTTATAGCAATTGAATGGCTGAGTGCATGAACAAAGCATTGCATGGATGGAAAGGGCCTCCATGCATGGGCCTGTACAGGCGCATGAAGGGCCCAATTCCACTTGGATTTGTAAGCTTATGCCAAATGAAATCAGAATGGACGTGCAGGTTGTGTATGCTTAGCTCATGCAATTCATTTTTAATGAGTTTCCAAAATTGTACCAATATGTTCACCCCTTTGAAAATGGAAATTCCCAAACTGAAGCATAACCTTATAGGTAATGGTTGGAAAGCTTTTTGCATGAGGATCATTTGTTATGTTGACCAAAACTTCATTTGACATTTGGAAATTGGTGAAAATTGATCATGAAGTGTAGGGTGCAAAACATGTACATGTGAAAATTTCAAAAATGGCCAAACTTCAAGCCCTTCTGTTTCAATGATGCAAGCTCCAAATGAAAAAACATTAAACATCAAAGTTGTATATCTTTTCAATTCAATTAATTTGGACTTAAATTTTGCATCATTTGGATTTTTGATGAAGTTATGGGCACTTGAAGTTGGACTTTTTCACATTTCAATGCCTTTGGTCCAAAGTGACCTATAATGTTTTGCATTATAAAATGAATTTATTTTAGGATTTTGAAAATTTGTTCAACATAACAATTGAATTAGACATCTTAAAACTTCCAATGCATTTGATCCTACCTCAAAATCATGAATGAGTTATGTTCTTGGGAAGTTGACCCAAAATTAGGGTTTCAGTCAAAATGACCTATAATGTTTTGAAATGGATGATGACCTTCCAAGCTTCAAATTAATTTTTAATGAACATGAAAGTTGTTCATATGGTTCTTAAGAACATTGTTTCTCTTGGGGTTATCTCCATTTGACAAACACATCAAACGTTAGGTCTCAATGTACTTCAAAATAGTCAGATGAATTGACTGATCAACTTCTCAAGTCCATGTCTCATATCTTGATGGATTGATGATTTAGGATACTCAAATAAGTTCAAATATGAATGAAATGATGAATTAAATAACTTCCCTTGATTGTATTTTATCATGGGTTGAGGTTGCTTCATGGGCAAGGCACAGTTGATGAACAGATGAATTAGGGTTTCCTTGGGAAACAAGCCTCAAACCCTTTGGTTTGCTTTGATCAAAATGATGAATTGAGATACTTGGGAGGAATGTTTGATGGATGAGAGCTTTGGGAACCATTGCCATGCTTGCTTTCATCTTCACCTAGCCATATCAATGAGCATAGGGCCACCTAGAAGCTTTGGATCTTGTGACTGCTCAAGCTACAAACAAAAGATGTTAGTGACATGTTTTTTTTGTGCTTTTGGTTAGTAAATAAAGTAAGAAAAGCAATAATATACAATTCAAGCATGCTTGGTGATCTCAAACCAACTCACAAAAGTTCCCACCCTAGGGTTAGGAGCCAAGATGCTATGATCCTTGAGGCAAGATGCAAATGCAATGGTATGATACCATGAGGGATCTTAGGGTCAAAATTGGGGTCTTACAGTTAACATGAAAGGAGACATAATAGGGCTAGTTACTCTCGCATGCTCATTCTTGGCCACCGGGAAGGCTTTATAGATGTGGAAATTGGTGAACTTAGCTTGAGGTTCAATAAGTAAAAAGTGATGTTTAATGTGTATTAATTGACACAGTATGTAGAGGATATGGGGACATGCTAGCGACTTGAATAAAAAGGTAGCAAAGTTGACAAATGAGAGAATGAAGGTGGATTAAGCGGTGTGACGGTATCTCTTGCGCCTGATGTGCCTTAGGAATGGACCGTCAAGCTAATGATAGAAATTAAGCGCTAGATGTGAGGCAACCCATCAGTAAGTAAGTCTTTATATTTTAAAGTTTAATTTTGATTATTAAAACATGTATATTTTGTGTGTTGTGTTGCATGAAAACAAAGTAGGTGAAAGAGAATAAGGAAAGAAAACAAAGGAGAAGAAAAGAAGAAGAAAATGATGAAGTCTCTAGAATTATCACGCAGACCATCGCATGCATGATAGGGCTTTGTTTTGCACGTGATGTCTGAATAACACGCGCGATAGAGACATTATGGGAATCTGAAGACCGTTATTATCACGCACGCAATGGAAGCATAATGCACGTAATATAGACGTTGGCTGAGAGACATTGGTAAGACAGTTACCATCGTGCATGTTATAGAGGCATAATGTGCATGATGGCAACAAATATGTGGCCTATAAATAAAGATTTTGAATCTCTTTCCCTCATAACTCTAATTCTACTCTTTATTCTTCAAAAAATTCCTCTGAGCATACTCTCTGCTTAATATTTCTTTCTCTATGCAGTGTTACTTTGTTGTGTTATTGCAAGAACTATGGCTTCAAAAAATGAATAATGATAAGAGGTTCATCTTCAAGAGCTTCCCCCACACCTAATGCTCCAACATTTCCCAATCTCAAGTTTCTCTTAGAGGCTAATACGGAGAAATATCTCAAGTTGGTTGATTACCATATTATGAGGGAGAGAGAATTCGCATACGAAGACCTATGAGGCTTCAAAGAGATGGTGGAAATGTTGCAACAACACCATTGGGTAAGTTTTAATAATTTGATTCGAGAAACTAATAAAAATACAGGCCTATAATTTTATGCAAATGTGGCATTTAGCGAGGTGTGCACCTACACTTCTTATCTGTGAGGTAAGTATGTTGATTTTTCTACTAGTACTATTAAATCTCTTTTTAATCTTCAACATCCTCTAGTGTGTGCTCTTAGGACCTATAGAAATGAGTATTGGGTGATAAACGAGGCCATGGCCCAAGAGTTGATTTAAGCTTTTTGTTGGCCAAGGGCAGAATGAGTGGTTGAGCTTGGCTTAGTGTTGCGGCATAAAACCGTTGAATTCCGCCAAATTGTGAGGGCTTGGGCCTCATTTTTTGTGCAGTCTTTAGAAGTCGCGTCTAACCAATCATAATTTATTGTGAAGCAGTGTTTAGGACTTTTAGCAGTTTTGAGGGGGGGGGGGACCAATTAATTTAGGGCGTTTAATTTCTGAAAATATTAAATATATAGCTAATGCTACACAACGAGCTTGTGAGCATTTTTGTGTTATTAATGAATTATGTAAGAGCGCAGGAGTGCCCGTTTACCCCAACGCCGAGATGATAGGTCCAAAAGAACCTATTAACTCGTTAACAATCAGGAGGCTGCAACATAATCACCCAGCAAAAGCAGCTCAAAATGATCAAGAGGATAATCCAGCAGGAAATGACGAAGAATTCTACCAACCTCAAGTGCAGCAACAACAAGTGTAAATGCAAGGTCAACAAGTTTCAAAGTTTCAAATAATAATGGAAGCTCATGAAGTGGGGGTTACAAGATGGATAACAGAAATTTCACCCACTTTGTATGCTGAACCCCCGAGATTCGATTATGTATTCAGAGACTTATACAACCAACAAGAAGACCACATGCCCGCTCAAAGTTTGAGAGTACGCTTTGCAACCGCTGAAGAAATGGATAATTACTTCACTATTCAAGATAAAGAGCAAGCAAGGAGAAGAGATCACATGCGAGCATAATGGACCAGGTAGAATAACGACTTCAACAACACTATGAATGACATGCGTGATCTTTTCCACAATGATAACATATGAAAATACATGTAGTTAGTTTTTATTTCTTAGAAGATATTATTTTATTTTATTTTTTATTGTATACCTAACAAAGAGTTATAACACTTATAAGTACTTTTCCCTCTATTGTATTAATTTAGTAATGTTTGTCTTTAATGAACAAATTTGTAGCTGTTATTTCTTTCATATTTACAAATTTTGCACTCATAGCATTGAACAAATGAACCAAAAGTACCATATGAGGAAAGTTGATCATCAGGAAAGCAACTTACAACTTGAAGGAAAAGGATGAAAAAGGAATCAAAGGACTTATACTCAACCTTGAGAGACCTCAACTAGTAAGGTTTGAGCCAAATAAATTCCATTATTTATTATTCCTTTTATTGAGTGTAGCCATGCATTATTGTTTTGTCAGGTTTGAACTACTTCCGATTAAATTTGTCTGGTTTGATCGACACACACTGAGGCATGTGTTTTATTTGAAATCTGAGCCTTTTAACCACCTTGTAGTAATAGGATACATCCATTGCTAACCACTTTGAGTTTGGACTTTCTTTTGGTTACTTAACATTAATTCTTAGCTATATGACTTCAAATATTTTATCTTTCAACCCTAGCTTTGGAGTTAGGTAGAAATTTTTAAGTTCTTAAGTTGTATAAAGAAGAATAAGTTTGGGGTTGCTCTTGGAAGTGAGAAAAGTTTAAAGTTTGAGGTTGGGGTACTAGAGAAAAATGGTCAAAATTAAAAATTTTGAGAAAATTTGAAGTTGGAAAAATGAACTTCTTCAAAAAAAAAAAAGATAAAAAGAATGAAAAATGCATATTGAGGACCACAATAGAAATATATCTAGACATCTAACTTCAAAGGTTTAAACCTACCTTAACCAAAAATGTTCTACCCAAACATAAGCCAAAATACAATCGAAAAAGCCCTCAAATGTGTGTGTTTTTATTTCTTTGACGAAATATAATAGAACATGATCAACCTCAGTATAAACTATTTTACATGATGATTAAAAGACTACCTTATCCATTGAGTGAGTCAAGGTGAGATGAGAGACAAGCTGAGTACTTGTCAAAGATTGAGGATATTTTATGAATTTTTTGGATTGAAGTTGGAAGCTAGAATGATGGTCAGGTAAAAAACATTACATATGGTGATATTTAATTGTTATTGTGCAACTTGTTTTCTGTTTGGAATTGGCAGTGCAGGCAAGTTACTTAAGGACAAGCAACAATTCAAGTTTGGGGTTTTGATGACACTTTGTCATTTCAAGTTTTTGGTCGAAGAAACGGATCAAAACAAGTTAAAGAGGAGAAAATATGAGGAATAAAGGCCAAAGAAAGATGCAAAAATGACTAAGTATGAATAAATAAGGACTTGGTGAAAATCAGGTGGAAAAAAGAGCAAATACGTGCTGCTACTGGAATAATCACGCACAACATCACGCAACATCGTACAACATTGTGCGCGTGATAGAAAAGAAAAGTCAACATCGTGCATGCAATGGTACTTTTTCTGGGCTTTTTCTGACGTGTTTCTGATCCATTCTGACTGCTTTAAAGGGGGGAATTTGGTATTTTATTTCAAGGGTTCTGCGATTGTACATTACAAGTGATGATTTACAGCACTAGAAGGCATATTTGGAGAAATTGAGCCATTGGAGGCCATTTATTCAAGGGATCTCTTATGAAAACTTCTTATTGGTATTTGGTATTGTAATTTGATTTATGAGTAGCTAATTCTCTTTTGGTTAGGTTTTGTTTGATGAACCTATTTTAATATTATTGGGACACATGTTTGATTTGCTATTGCATGAATAATTTGAGTTATAATTATATTCATTTGCAACTTGTTCTTAATGCTTTTTTTGTGAGATACTCTTTTAATTTGAATTTGAACACATAAGGAATACTGACCATTAGTCTATGTGTTGGACCTAGGGAAATTATTGTACTTACACCGGTTGATTAGGGGTAGGAGACCTCGAGTAGTGGCTTAGGAATTAATGTTCTATTGCATTACCTAATCTTGATTACATTGGTGGAATAAGGATAAAAAGCTTCGAGTATAAACTAGTGATTTGTACACCAAGGGATTGGGTATAGAGGTTTTGTTAATTCAACGTGGAATTATAGTAACGATGTCATTTATGCAATACATCGAACATCAGTAATAGAAAAATAGGGGATTTTATATAAAACCTAATGATGACAGTCCGTCATTGCATGAATTTAGTCAAAGAATCAGATCAAAACAAGTGAAAGATGAGCTAAAAGGAAGAAGAAAGACCAAAGAACAAAGTAAAAATAGCTAAGTATGAAGAAATTGGACTTAGTGAAAATTTAGGTGAAAAAGGGAGCAAAAGAGTGCAAATTCATGAAAAATCACATGCACCGTCGCACAACATCGTGTGTGCAATAGTGGCATAAAGGCTATATCGCATGCGCGATGACTCCTTTTTCCGGGCTTTTTCTGACGCGTATGATATATTCTAGGATCTTTTAAAGGGGAAATTCTGCACTTTGGTAAGGGTTACGAATTATGGAGAGCAAAATCACAGTTTTTACAGCATCAAGGGTGATTTTTAGGGCATTGGAAGCCATTGGAGGCCATTAATTCAAGGGAATTCACATTCTATTTTCATCTATCGTTTTTGGTATTGTAATCTGAATTATGAGTAGCTAAGCTCTTCTAGGTTAGATTGTGTTATGATAAACTTATTTCAATATTGTTGGGTAATATGTTGATTTGACTTTGTATGAACCTTTTGATCTATAATCCTATTCAATTGTTTATTGTTCTTAATGCTTTTTATGTGAGATAATCTTTTAAATTGAGTATGAGCACATAGGGAATACTAACCTTTAGTCTATGTGTTGGACCTAGGGAAATTATTGTACTTACGTTGGTTGAATATGAATAGGAATAGGAGACCCCGAGTAGTGGCATATGAAATTAACGTTAGGTGCCTAATCCTGCTTACACTGGTGGACTAGGGGTAGGAAGCTCCGAGTAGTGATTAGTTTGTTATTTATTGGTTATAGCGGATTTGTCAATTTTCCATGGGATTATAGTGATAAGATCATTCATATAAGGCATTAAACATCAACAATAGAGCAATAAGGACTTCTAAACACAACCTGACTGCTTTAATAATTTTGTTTAAACACTTATTTACTTTTTGCATTGCAAACTCGAAAATCCACCTTTTTTACTATTTTCTATACATTACACACATCCTAACTTGTTAAAAAGCAATCCGTGTGGATTCAATCTTTTTATTACTGTGATACTATCAATATATTTACCGAGAAGTCATCAAGTTTTTGGTGCCGTTGTCGGGGATTGTTGATATTTCAACAAGGAGACGTTTGTGCAACATGTTATATTCTTTTACTTTTACTAATGTGGGTATTTGTTCTTGTTGGTGAAGTGCAGGGCACATGTGTTGAAACGTTTACCATGGCAGAACCAAGAGCACAAACTATGGGGGACTATTGTAGGCCTATTGACGCATCACAGGTTTATTTAGGTTTATTCTAGCTACTTCCATAAATTTCAACATTAAATATTCTGTGATTTCAGATTTAAGGGATAAGCCATTTGATGAGAACACAACTAGTGACCCATGGGAACATCTAGCCAGGTTCCATGAGACAACATCAATGTGTCAACCAGATGATATTACGGAAGATCAGATTAAACTGAAATGATTCAACTTCTCTTTGGCGGGGAGAGTGAAGGATTGTTATTATGTCTTCCAAATGGAGTAATCAGAACTTAGAAAGAATTGGAAGACAAATTTCTGGAAAGATTCTTCACTAAAGCACAGTTCACGGAGAGGAAATCTGAAATTGCACATTTTGAACAACAAGAGACTAAATCTTTTTACGATGCTTGGGAGAAGTTTAAATTATTGATAGACAGGTTCCCTAATCACAATATGAGCAATATGGAACAAATGCAGAATTTTGTGAAGGGTCTCCAAACGCAAGTTTGAATGCATTTAGATGCATCCACGAGAGGTACAATAAGAACACCGACTGGACCACAGGTAAAATAGCTGATATAGAAGATGAGTTTGAATGAATATAACTTTTCAAATACTAAAGGGTTAAATCGTGTAGAAACAAAGAACATATCTCATAGTGAGTTAATTTTAGGAGGATATGAGGAGCTTCTCACAAAGTTGGAAGTACTAAATCAAAAGTTGAATGCACCAAGTACAACGTAGGAATATTTAAACGAGGTAGTATTTTTATTATGTACTAACTATGGGAAAGAACTTTTTTAGGTGATTGTACTAAAGAACAACTTAGGGGAGAAGTACAAGCTATAACTATGAATTTTAATCGAAGAGCAACACAAACAGAGATAGAATTCAAGATCTCATCGTTGGAAGCAACATTGGCTCAATTTATGTTGACAAAAAAAATCTTCAATGTTAATAGGTTACAGAGCTCGTTGAACGAGAGACATGAGGATTCAATGAAAAGACTGGAATGACGAATGTCTAACCTATCCTAGCAAATCATATCATTAGCACACGAAAGGGGGGGATCGTGACGCCATAGAATTAAGGAACCACATAATTCCCTCAGCTCCCAGCAGAAACAAACAGTGGGAGAAATGAATGAGAAAGATGAGGAACCAAAATCCACACCAATAGAATATAAGGTTTTTAGTGAGACTCTTGAGAAGGGTGAAACACTTGATAAATTCATTGATAAATATTCACCCTTTTGGAGAAAAAAACCAAATCCTTAATGAACCAAACCCTCTTTTACCTGATTACATCAAACTGATGTATCCCTTGAATAAGAAGAATCCAAAAAGAGAAATGGAGGTGGGGAAATTTAAAAGGTTCATGGAAATGCTCACGACTTTACAAGTCAATATTCCATTTTGTGACGCCTTAGAGAAAATGTCCGTATATGCTAAATTCATGAAACAACTTTTGAACGGTAAAACACAAATAGAAGGATGATGAAAATGTAGCTTTAGAAGAGGAAAGTAGTGCCATCATTCAATGTCAAATACCACCTAAACTAACAGATTCATGTAGTTTCACAATTCCTTCCTACAAAGGTTCATTAAAAATTGGCCATGCACACTGTGAATTAAAGGCTAACATCAATTTTATGCCGTTGTCTATGATGAGGAAATTGAATTATAGGGACCCAAAAACTACAAAAATGACTTTGACCCTAGCCAACCGATCTGTCACTTATCCCTATGGAGTACTGGAGGACATATTGGTAAAGGTTGATGATTTACTCTTTCCCGCTGATTTTGTCATTTTGAATATGTCGAAAGATGTTGAAACACCATTATTGTTAAGAAGACCTTTCCTTGCAAAGGGAAGAGCTTTGATTGATGTGCAAAAAGAGATCAATTGACCCTCCGGTTCAATAAATAACATGTAATATTTAATGTGTTTGAAGTCATGAAACATGCGCATGAGGATTTGCAATGCTACCAAATTTATTTGATTGATGAATTGATAGAAAATGATTTGAAAGAAGAAAATCCTTCATCTCAACTAGAATTTTTTTTAGTACAATTTATTAAGGAAACGAGAGAAGATGATGATGATGTTGAGATGAATTAGTTGGTTCTACAATTGCAAGCATCACAGCTGGATCGTACATGTAGAAAATTTGAATAATTAGGAGGAAGTAGTAAGGAGAAACCGATGGAACCCGAACTAAAAGAGCTCCCTGAGCATTTGAAATATGTTTTTCTAAGTCAAGGAAATAATCATCCCACAATTATTAGTAGTAGTCTTTCAAAAATTGAAGAAGAAAATTCGTTACTAGTACTAAAAGAAAATAAAGAAGCATTGGGGTGGAATGTAGTAGTTTTGAAGGGGATTAGTCCAGCATATTGCATGCATAAAATCAATCTGGAGGAAGAATTTAAACCGGTTGTTCAACCTTAACGATGCTTAAATCCAGCCATGGAAGAAGTGGTAAGAAACGAAGTCTTAAGTTACTTAAAGTAGGTATGATTTATCCTATTTCTGATAATTCACGGGTAAGTCCAATGCATGTAGTTCCAAAAAAAAGGGCACCACAGTTATTCTCAATGAAAAAAATGAACTAATCCTAACTCGTACTGTTACGGGATGGAGAATGTGTTTTGATTATCGAAAGTTAAATCTAGCTACACGAAATGATCTTTTTTCAATGCCATTTATGGACCAAATGCTTGAATGATTAGCCGGACAAACTTACTACTATTTTCTGGATGGATATTCGGGATACAACCAAATTGTTGTAGATCCCGTTGATCAAGAGAAAACCGCATTCACATGCTCATTCAGAGTTTTTGCGTATCGATGGATGCCTTTTGGACTATGTACTGCGCCAGTAATGTTCCAAAGGTGCATGCTTTCTATTTTTTTGGACATGACGGAAAAATCAATAGAGGTATTTATGGATGATTTTTCTGTTTTTGGTAAATCATTTATTGTTGTCTTGATCGATTTAATAATGTCCTTAAGAGATGTACCAAGACAAACTTGGTGTTAAATTGGTAAAAATGTCATTTTATGGTAACTTAAGGTATTGTTCTTGGCCATAAAATCTTTGTTAAAGGCATAGAGGTTGATCAAGCAAAAATTGAAGTAATAGAAAAACTTCCATCTTTGGTAAATGTTAAGGGAGTAAGGAGTTTTTTTGGACATGCAGGTTTTTATAGAAGGTTTTTTAAAGACTTTTCAAATATTTCAAAACCCTTATGTAACCTACTGATAAAAAAAATGAATTCAACTTTGATAAAGATTTCCTACACTCTTTTTTTGTCATAAAAAATAAATTGACAACAACTCCGATAATTATATCCCCAAATTGGGAGCTTCCTTTTAAAATTATGTGTGATGCCAGTGGTTATGCGGTTGGCACAGTTCTTGGCCAAAAACACGCAAAACATTTTCATGCAATTTACTATGCTATTAAGGTTTTAAATGATAATAAAGTTAACTACACCACCACTGAAAAAGAATTGCTAGAATTAGTATTTTCATTGGAAAAATTATGCCCTTATTTAATTGGTTCAAAGGTTATTGTTTTTATATATCATGCAGATTTGAAGTATTTATTCAATAAGAGTGACTCCAAACCAAGATTGCTAAGATGAGTGCTTATGTTGCAAGAATTTTATCTGGAAATTAAAGACAAGAAAGGAGTAGAAAATATGGTGGCAAATCAACTTTCAAGGTTAGAAAATGTTGAAGTAGCCAAAAATAAGCAAGGAATTACATAGACATTTCTGGACGAGCAGATGATGGAAATTAGTGAGAGACCATGGTTTGCGGACATGGCAAATTATAAGGCGATATATTTCGTTCTAGAAGAATACACTTGGCGAAAGAGAAAACACATATATAAAGAGGAGATTTTTTATCTATGGGATTATCCATACTTGTTTAAGAGAAGTCTTGATGGTTTACTTCGCATGCGTGTTGAAGGTAAAGAAGCGAATAGTATTATGTGGCACTACCATAGCTCAGCATATGGGGGACACCATAATGGAGAGAGAACGAAAGCTAAGATACCACAGAGTGGGTTTTAGAGTCCTAATCTCTTTAATGACTGGAAGTTATATGTGTCTACATGCCATGAATGCAACAAAATTGGTAACATCTCAAAACGAGATGAGATACCTTTAAATATCATGCTGGAAGTAGAGCCATCTGATTGTTAGGGGATTGATTTCATGGGTCCATTTCCCCAATCAAAGGTGTATCTTTATATTATTGTATATGTTGATTATGTTACTAAATGGGAGGAGGAAATTGCTTGCAGTGCTAATGATGCCCGAACTGTTACTAATTTTTTGAAAAAGGATATTTTGCCAAGTTCGGTGTACCAAGGGTATTGATAAGTGACAGAGGGAAAAATTTCTACAATAGGTATTTGGAAATACTATTGGAAAAATATAATGTTAAACATAAGGTGTCAACACCACATCATCCTTAGATTTACGGTCAAGTTGAAGTATCAAACATACAACTAAAGTAAATTCTGGAGAAAACTGTGGCAACCTCTCAAAAGGATTGGTCAAGTAAATTGGATGACGCCCTATGGGCGTACAAAACAGCTTTCAAGACATATTTGGGTTTTTCTCCGTATCAACTGGTATATGGGAAAACATGTCATATTCCTGTCGAATTATAGCATAAAGCATATTGAGCCATGAAATTCCTAAATTTGGACGAAAATTTAGTTGGGAGGAAAAGATTATTGAAACTAGATAAATTGGAGGAGATGTGACTGTCCACATATGAAAATGCGTGAGTTTATAAGGAAATGACAAAAAGATATCATGATAAGAAGCTCGTAAAGCGGAACTTTTAAATAGGCTAACAAGTATTGTTGTTTAATTCATGTTTGAGATTATTTCCCGAAAAGATGAGGTACAAGTGGTCAAGACCATTTGTGGTTACCGAAGTTTGCTAGAGCAGTGCTATTGAAATTCAGGATCCTGGTGACATGGGAGATTTAAACTGAACTAACAATAGCTAAATCATTACTGCGGATGGGAGATCCAAAATGAAACAACCTCCCTAATATTGTTGGACCTATGATTTCATACGTCAAGTTAATGACGGAAAACAAGCGCTGGATGGGAGGCAACCCGTCGATTATAACCATTTTTGTTTTGTTTTGAAGCATTTACGTTATTATTATTCGAGACCTTCCAAGAGAGAAATTTGGTACACGGGCAATGCCCCTTCCATGACTAGTATATTGTATTTAATGAACAACTTTGTAGCTATGTTTTTTCTCCAGATTTGCAACTTTAGCACTTTAGCATTGAACAAATGATTCAAAAGAAACTTGATCATCAGAATAGCAACTCATAGCTTGAATCTGAAGGATGATAAAAGAATCAATAGACTTGTACTCAACCTACAGATACCCCAACTAGTAAGGTTTGAGTCAAATTAATTCCATTGTTAATTTTTCTTTCTTTTTGAGAGTGTCCATGCATTATTATTTTATCTAGTTTGATCTATTTCTAATTAAGTTCATCTGGTTTGACTGATACATACTGTGAATGTTTTTTTTGTTTATATCTTTAAGACTTTTTAAACCACCATGTAGTAATAGGTACATCCATTTCTAACCACGTTGAGCTTAACCTTTCTTTCGGTGACATAGCCTAATATTCTTAGCCATATGACTTGAAAGATCTTTTCTTTCCACCCTCTCTTTGGAGTTAGGTAGAAGTATAGTTCCTAAAGCGTATGAAAAACATTAAGTTTGGGGTTGCTCTTGGAGGTAAGCAAAGTTTTAAGTTTGGGGTTGGAGTACTAGAGAAAATTGGCCAAAATTTCAAAAATTATGAGGAAATAAGAAGTGGAAAAAGATATTTCTTCAAAAAAAAAAAGAATGTGAGTATAAGAAGGGTCAAAGATCTCTAGTACCGCGAAAAAGGAACAAAGAGGTATCATGATAGAATGAGAACTAGGCACCTAACTCCAAAGGTTTAAACCTAATTTCCTAAAAATATCCTACCCAAACATAAACCCAATTACAACCTAAAAAGACCTCTAATGTGTGTGTTGTGATTTCTGTGATGAACTATATTAGAACACGATCAAGCTAAGCATAATTAATTTTGCATGTTGATTGGAAGATAACCATATCCATTGAGTGAGTCTAAGTGAGCTGAGAGATAGGGTAAGAACTTGTCAATGTTTGAGGACGTTTTCTAAATTTTCCAGATAGAATTTGGAAGCTAGAACGATGGTCAGGTAAAAGAAAATTTTAATTTGGTAATGTTCGATTGTTATTGTGCGACTTGTTTTGTATTGAAATGTGTAGTTGCAGGCGAGTTACTTAAGGACAAGAAACGATTCAAGTTTGGGGTTGTGATGGCAGTTCGTCATTGCATGAATTTAGTCGAAGAATCGGATAAAAACAAGTGAAAGATGAGCTAAAATGAAGAAGAAAGGCCAAAGAATAGGGGAAAATAGATAAGTATGAAGAAATTGGACTTAGTGTAAATTTAGGTGAAAAAGGGAGCAAAAGGGTGCAACTTTGAGAAAAATCACGCGCACCATCGCACATACGATAGTGACATAAAGGCTGGATCGCGCGCATGATGCAAGTCCTCACGTGCGTGATGACTCTTTTTTTGGGGCTTTTTCTGACACGTCTGATCCATTATGAGCTCTTTTTAAGGGGACATTCTGCACTTTGGTAAGGGTAATGAATTTTGAAGAGTAAATCACGATTTTTACAGCATCAAGGGTGATTTTTAGGGCATTACAAGCCATTAGAGGCCATTACTCCAAGGGAATTCACATGATATTTTCATCTATCATTTTTTGGTATTGTAATCTGAATTATGAGTATTTAAGCTTTGTAGTGGTAAATTCATGATCATCAAGCTATGGGTAAGCTAGAGATCAAATAACAAGAGTCGCCACCACGCTTTTATTATTTCCAAGGGAAAAGGGAAAAAGTACGAACAAAACCCAAAAAGTAAGAAGTTTTCAAATCAAAACTAATAAAATGTCAGAGATTACAGGTAAGGGGGTTGGTTACACAGAGGGAAGGTGTTAGCATCCAAAGTATCATAGGTACTCCTAGGGAGCCCTTTTTGTGTGCATCTGTATTTGGTACAAAGTGATGTTTACAAACAAATAGAATGGGGGGATGAAAAAAGAATTCATTAATTATATTTTTGTGTTTGACAAGACCTTCGGTCTTGTGCCTACGTACCAACATAAAATGAGGGATCAAAACCTCGTAGTTCGTGGTACAAATTTCAAAGTGGATGCATTGCTTTTAACAAAAATTAAGTTTGAAAGGCACAAAGTCCTAAAAATGGTTTGAATGAGTTAGTTCTTTTTGGATTTTTGAAAGTTTAAGTCAAGTATAGTTAAGTTTATTTACAAGTTTGATTTAAGAAAAGAAGTTTGAAAATGCAATGGCATAAGGCCAAAGTTTCTATCTTTTTTGCAAAATTGGTCAAAGTTTAGAACAAAATAAGTTCACACAAAGAAGATTTTGAAGAATGGAGGGAGAGATTTTAAAATTAAAGAAATGGGGAGGAGATGAAGAGACTAATCCTATGCACAAAATTAAAAGTTTAGAGTTGAAAAGATCTGACCAAATGGGTAGCAATCCAATAGACAAGAGTGTCAATAGAAACCCAGAATTCCCTTGGATTTTTTAGAATCAAGCAACACACAAATGCACATTTATATTATCTTGAAGAGCAAGGCATCAAATAGAGATGGCCATATCCAAACTTATCCATTCCATGATCTTCTTCAAGGTAGTCTATGTAACAGATGAATTTCACAAGTCACAGGTTCAAAATAACAGCTTCACAATGGTCATGTTGCAGATGAACTTAGAGAGATCTTGAATGATGTATCAGATGAAGTTTCAAATTGTAAGCACTTGGTTTCTCAACAAGTTGGCACTGGCCAAGTCCTTTAGTATAGGAATGTTGCCTAAGTTCTAAGTCCATTGGTCCAAGATCAAGCCAACAGTCCACACAAAAGTTTTTTAGGGTTTTTGTTGTTATTATGTACATTAATGGTCAAAGACCACACAAATAAACAAAGTATAAACAAACAAAATATATCACACAATATGGTTCAAATGGACAAAGTGAAAATTGCATTAACATAAACAATTAGAATGATAAGAAAAATGGCAAATGTATAAAAGCTAGAATTAAATGGCATTAAAGTAAATGGCTTGAAATTAAAAGTTAGAAGTTAATAGGTTAGAAGTTAGTATTGTTTTGTTTTTGATTTTCATTCTTTTTAGATATTCTTTGGAGAACACTCAACCCACTTATCACAAGCATGAATCCTTGAGTAAAAACATCTTCCAAAGGAAGGAAAGAAGGCCAAGTTTCCACACAATACCATGAAAGAGGGAAGACTTACAATCTCACTAACTAGAATGTTATGCCTTTTATGTCACAAATTTAGCGCTATGTTAAGCAATCGTAATTGGACTTATGTAGAAGTCACAACTATTTGAGGTCGGGCAATAGAATTTTGGTGTTAATGCATGTTAAAGAGATAGTATTATGAACTATGCTCATGAAACATACCACACACAAAAATAATATGCAAAAGGTGTGGCCTAATCTCATCCATACTCATGTTAATTTTTCAATCAATTAGTTTTAGGACTTTGAGATATCATAGGCCAAATGAGATGAATGCATAAAGAAGGGGGATGAGATGAAGAGGGAGGGGAATAGATGAAAACTCAAATTGATCAAAGGAGGACTTTTACCAAATTAATATCATTCATTCATTTTGGGAGATGGAATGTACATTCTATCAATCCCCTAAATCCAATGATATTAACTTGACAAAGTCAAATAAACTTTGACCAAGATCCAACAACAAGAGTCAAACACCAACAAGTCATCACAATTGGTCAACAAAATTATTTGGCATTTATTCCAATTAAAAAAATACAAAAATAATAAATTTAAATTAAATATGGTTTGTCAAATTCCTAACACCTCATCAAAACACCAAATAAATGGCTATGAAATTTATCATAGGTCAAACAAGTATTTTTAAAGACTTAAAAGTATTTTTAAACAATTAAAAACAAATGAAAAATCAATTAAATCATCAAAAATATTAATAATGATCTAAAAAATAATTTTAATTCAGAATATAAAAGAGGAAAATATTTGAAATTTTTTGGTGAAACTCTCATATTTTTTGGATCAATATTAAAATTAATATGAATTAATGAAAATAAAGCAATTAAAATGAAATTCAAATAATAAAAAAAACGTGGACCACTTGATCTCCCTCATTAATTGAGGTGGCAGATCAAGTGGCCACCAACGCGCGTTCCATGGTGCGCTTGAGTCAAATGTCCACATGCTTGGTAATTAAAACACACACTCATGATTAAAACAATTTAAATCAATCCAAAGGCTCAGGACCATGCCACATCATTGCCGGAGCAAAGCGCCGGTTGTCTTCTCAGGCGACCTTGGCCAGAATGGTCCATTCATCACCTTATCAAAAATGGAAAAGGAGGACATGATCTGAAAGAAAAAATGGCGTAGAGCACGAATCTGACCTTAATTCATCCTAACTCCAAGTATATTGAGAGATACATGGAGTTGAAATTTGAGGTACATGAACTGAGTTGCTTCGATTTTGCCTCAAAGCAACTCAATCTTCTTGCCTACATTGGTAGGACTTAAGACAACCAAAGAATCAAGAGAATTGAGCAAGATTGAGAGAGAATCGAAGAGATGAAAAATTCTGAAAAATACCTTAAATGTAGGTCTAGATTCAATTGTTCTTGCCTTGGCTCGTGCTTGATCTCACTCCAAATGTTTGCAGAAGTAGAATGGAATGCACAAAAGATCTTGGATCCCTGGAGTTTTGAATCTCAAAATAGTGAGAATTCAAACTCAATTTCAAGTGAAATTCTCAGGATTATCCTTTAGAATGAGAGGGTTAGAGGTTTGGATTCAAAGCTGGCACGAATGTCAGCGAAATTCTGAGCAGAAGGGGCTCTATTTATAGCCAATTCAATTGATATTTGCACACTTGAAGTAAACTTCCAAAATTAGCAATGTGTGATGCATGAGTGCATGGGCGTATACAAACCCATGAAATCACTCCATCTGATCTATAATTGAGTGCAAACAAGGCTGAAGTCATGTTGGAATGCTAGACAATTGTGTATGGATGTTTGAAGTTCAATCTTGTCAAATGATGATGCAATGTTCATGTCATGTGCAGCCCTAGCAATTCTTGTCCAAAATGGATGAACTTAGACGTTTTGGAAAGGTTAGATCAAGAGGAACAACTTTCATGTTCAACACTTTTCCATTTGAAGCTTGTATCATGATGAATTTTGAGGTGCAAGTTTGGAAATTTCAACATGTTGAAATTTTTTCTAAGTGTCAAGCCATATATCTCAACATTCCACCTTGCTTAACTTTTAATTAGAGCTTCAAATGAGAAGCGTGTATTCATCAAAGTTGTAGATATTTCAAATACCTTCAAAATGGTCACTAATTTCATGTCATTTGGATTTTAAATGATAGAGTTATGCATTTTTGAAGTTTGGAAAAATCACTTGTTCAATGGTATAGGTCAAAAGTGACCTATAATGTAGCCTCATATCACATGCTCATAAAAGTTGAATTAGCTCTCACTCCGAACATCAAAGTTGAAGTAGACATCTTGAATTTGAGTGTGAAACTTGGAAATCTTTCATCTCTTAAAAATTGAGCAAGTTATGGCCTTGGGAAGTTGACTTTCAAATTAGGGTTTAGACAAAATGACCTATAATGTTTCAACATAGAAAATGATTTTCCAAGAAAAACTAGCTCTAGGTATAAACATGAAAGTTGTTTGGAATGTCATTTATAGTAAGTTTGATCATTAAATCACTTACATATGGTGAAAATTGTAGGAGATATGGTCTAGGGAGACCCAGTTTTGATCAGATGAATTCATCTAGCCAACCACCATCAACCAACTTGCTAACCTTCAATTCTTTTGACTTTATAGGCTCATGGTAGATCATATATGCATAAGATGATGAAATTTGAAGTGTCCCTTGAGAAATTTGTTTAATTGGTGAGATAGCTTGTTGGAGAAGATACCTAGTCAAACTAGGGTTTCCAAGGCAAATCACCCTCAAACTCTTGAAGAAAACTTGATCAATATAACATGTAGAAATCATTGGGACTCATATATGATGCTCATAACCATTCTTGTATCAATTCATGGTTGTGCTCTTTGTCATGAAGGTCTCAAACCCTAGATATTAACTTGATAGATCAATGGGGATCATGCCCTACCTACAAAAGAGTTAGGCAAATGCAAAGACACATTTTTGGTATTTTGGTTAGTAAAATGATAATATACAAGTATGATACAATCACAAAATACTTGGTGATCTCTCCCAAAATAAACCCAATGAAAGAGGGGTAAGGAGGATGCCAAGGTATGATCCCAATGCTAATGCTTATGGTGAAATTGCATGAGGGATCTTAGGGTCAAAATTGGGGTCTTACATCTGCCCCTATTTAAGGACATTCTAACTGAGGAGGCGAAGGTTAAAATCTTCATGTCGACTCAGTAGAATGGGCTTAAATAACAACATATAAAAACAAATTTTGGTCCCTAAGAGACCTCATGATGCATATGATATGAGTGAAAAAGTAAATTCTTTGTGGGGAAATATTGCCACAGAGGAAAAGAAATTAGAGTGACCGAAAGTCCGCATGAGTATAATGCATTCCGTAAGGAAAACTCACTGGGGAGACAGAGACTCTAGGGGATAAAAGGGGTTATGCGTAGGCTAGGCTACGACTTAAAACTATTGAGGGACTCGAGGGATTCCATACGAAATGGAGAAGACTCATCCGGGGAACTAACAACATCTGTAGGGGATACGAGTAAGTCAGGATAAAACTGAAATACTTGAATCATGCAGGGAAAAGCGATTTCACTAAGGAAATGCGCCCTCAACTCAACTGAGGAGAAATAAACTTCAACGCATGAGGAAAGAAATTTATTATCTACTTCTTGTTACTGGGTGAGGAGATAATAAAGATCTGACAGAGAGAACATCCATCAGCGGTTAGGATGAACATACCAAGGATGATTCGTTGGGAAACAACAGAAAGAAATATTCATTATCGGTTACTGGGTATGAATAGCCTTGCTGGGGAGGACTGCAGAAAATAGGATTTACAACTACCAGTTACTGGGCAGAAGACCAAGGGTGAGAGTATCCGTCATCGATCAGGATGAACATATCAAGGATAAACTCAATAGGGAAGAAAATCCGTCATCGGTTAAGATGAACATATCAAGGATATACTTGCCTGGGAAATGTCAAGGAGGATACCCGTCATCGATTAAGATGAACATATCAAGGATAAACCAATTGAACAAAGAGTAGGAATTACATCTATCGAATGCTGGATAGAATACCGCCAAAGAGAAAATCTGTCACCGGTTAAGATGAACATATCAAGGATAGACTCTGTGAGGAGATAAAATAGGGATTACATCTATCAGTTACTGGATAGAATACCATCAAAGAGAAAATCCTTCATCGGTTAGGATGAACATATCAAGGATCAACTCTGCGGGGGGAACAAAAGCAGGATTTACAACTACCAGCTACTGGGTAGAAGACCACAAAGAGAAGGAAACCCGTCATCGGTTAGGATGAACATATCAAGGATTAACTCTCTAAGAAACAAGACATAGGGATTACAACTACCTTTTTACTGGGTAGAATACTAAAGAGAGAATATCCTTCATCGGTTAGGATGAACATATCAAGGATAGATTCAAGCAGGGGAGAGAAAGATATCCGTCACCGGTTAGGGTGAACATATCAAGGATATACTTCCTGGGGAATCAGATCCACTAGGGACTCTATTGCTGGGAGAATTGGGATACTTTTGTCGGGTATTGGGCAAGAAGTAACAAACTTCAAGCTAAGAAGAATATTACCAGTTACTGGGCAATATACTCTTAGGGGACTTAAAGTATCTATCTAGGTAGAAGCTAGAAAGAAAATAGTCAATCAAGACTCAACCCAATGAGGAAATAACTCAAGGGGAGTGATTCCATCCATATAAAAGACTGGGGAGGAAACTGAAGTAATAATCATCCACGAGGAAACAAACTCAGTGGGGAAGAGGAGAAAGGTTAAATTCTTTCTACCTAAGGGGCCGACGCTCTACAATTGAGGAAGGACAGACACCGAAATTTGTATGGGGATAAAGTACCGCCATACAGGGAATGAGAATCTCAAACTAACAATTTAATCAGATATACGAATATGCAAATATGAAATTATATGAATGTATATGTATATGATGTTTATGCTGAAGAGATCGATAACAAAGGATACAAAGGTGTCGTAAAGAAATTGAATCATCGGTACAATCCTCGGTCAATCCATAAAATATGGAGACAACTGCTGGAGAACATATAGATCAACAATCCAAAAAGGCTCAACCCTAACCGGGGAAGGAGGAGATCTGCTAAGGAAAGAGAAAATATCACCGAGCCTGTGGGGAATTTTAGGTCAACACCATAAAAATAGGAGACAACCCTACAGGGGAAAATAAACTGCTCAGAAACCAGGAGGAAACTCTGACCGGGGAGCAAGTCGACTGGCGATTGGCGGGGAAACCAATGCGATCAGCTGGGGAGATCAAACGTCTCATCCGACGAAGACCAATACCGTTGAAGAAGCACAAACTCCACTGGGGAAGGCAGGAACTCTGGCGAGGGAAAACAAGCCGCAGGGCACCTAAATCAACCAACTCAGCTAAGAAAAAGGAACAAAGCTCTACTGGGGAATCAAAAATTCCGCCGAGGAACTGAACCAACACAATCGTCTAGGGATAACCGAAGGGTTAACTACTTGGGGAACCTCTGATGTTTCGCACTCAAGGACTTGTTATCCATCAGAATGCTGTTGATATTTCTTTCAATTGCTTTGGAAAATTCTTGCTTTATATGTTTTTTAAGAAAAAGGGATTTTGATTAAAAATTTTAAATTTACAAAAAATGATCATAATAAAATTTAAACTATTGGCTGAAATAAATAAGAGTAGAAACAATTGGATAAAAGCTCAATTTTATTTGATAGAATTGTGGTCTGTAAATGACAAGACTCCATAGATTTTTACAAAGTTGAAAATGGTAATTTACATGGAAAAGGGTTACATTGAATACAAATGATCCTTAATCCTTCTACCAACTCATGATATCTACTGTGCTCTCGACCGCTGTCGGGGTGATGAATTGATATAAACCCTTGTGCTCAAACAAGTCTTCAAAACACTGAAGATCAGCAGAATGCAGTTACTTGCCATAATCCCTAATTTTTGCATAAGTTTCCCCAAGGTGGAGTACTCAACTTATCAGGAAATTCTTTCTGTTTTATGTCTCTAATTTTTGCCTGGATCGCCCTTTCGGGTTTTCAATCCACCGAGACACTCATTTTTGCCTAAGCCGCCCGTTTGGGTTTTCAACTTAGCGAGCTGTTCTTTTCTTTTTAAGGAGAAGTATTTCTTGATTGCATCCCCGTTCACAGTACAAGTGAACTCTTCACCATCCATAGTTGTAAGTATCAATGCACCGCCTGGAAAGGCTCTCTTAACAACACACGGGCCTTCATAATTAGGAGTCCATTTTCCTCTAGAATCTAGATTGAACGATAAAATCTTCTTGAGCACAAGGTCACCTTCTCTAAACACACGAGGTCTGACATTCTTACCAAAATCTTTCTTCATCCTTTGCTGATACAACTGACCATGACACATGGCAGTTAATCTCTTCTCTTCTATCAAATTCAACTGATCAAACCTGGTCTGAAACCATTCAGCTTCAGTCAACTTGGCTTCCATGAGCACACGCAATGAAGGAATTTCAACCTCTACGGGGATCACTTTTTCCATACCATACACAAGTGAGAAAGGGTTTTCCCCTGTTGAAGTGCAGACAGATGTACGATACCCATGCAAAGCAAATGAGAGCATCTTATGCCAATCCTTGTATGTGACAACCATCTTCTGAATGATCTTGTTCGCAGCTTCAATAACCCCATTCATCTTGGGTCTGTAGGGAGAAGAATTATGATGTGCAATCTTGAAGTCTTTGCAAAGATCTTCCACCATATTGTTATTCAAGTTCGATCCATTGTCAGCAATGATCTTGCTTGGCACACCATAACGACATATGATCTGATTCTTGATAAACCTTACAACAACTTGCTTGGTTACATTTTCATATGATGCCGCTTCAACCCATTTTGTGAAATAATCAATTGCCACCAAAATGAAATGATGTCCATTTGAAGCTTTGGGCTCAATCATCCCAATCATATCAATTCCGCACATGGAGAAAGGCCATGGGGAAGAGATAACATTCAATAGTGTCGGAGGAACATGAATCTTATCAGCATAAATTTGACACTTGTGGCGCTTCTTCACAAATTTGCAACAGTCAGATTCCATTGTCAGCCAATAGTAACATGCTCGCAACATCTTCTTTGCCATTGCATGTCCATTAGAATGAGTACCAAAGGAACCTTCATGCACTTCAGTCATTAACAAGTCTGCTTCCTGTCTATCCACGCATCTGAGAAAAACCATGTTGAAGTTTCTCTTGTACAATATATCACCATTCAAGTAGAAATTACCGGTTAATCTTCTCAAAGTTTTCTTATCTTTCAAAGATGCCCCAGACGGATAAATCTGACTTTGGAGGAAACATTTGATGTCGTAATACCATGGCTTCTCGTCTTTAATCTCTTCAACAGCAAACACATGAGCTGGCCTATCAAGACACATCATAGACAAATTAGGAACTTCATTCCAATACTTTACCACAATCATTGATGCCAACGTTGCAAGAGCATCTACCATCCGGTTTTCATCTCGAGGGATATGATGAAACTCAACCTTTGTAAAGAAAGTTGAAATTCTCCTCGCATAATCTTTATATGGTATTAAACTGGGTTGATTTGTCTCCCATTCACCTTTGATTTGATTCACAACCAAAGCCGAATCACCCAAGACATCCAAATACTTGATCCTGAGATTCATGGCCTCTTCAAGCCCTATAATGCAAGCTTCCATGAAGATCAGCAGAATGCAGTTACTTGCCATAATCCCTAATTTTTGCATAAGTTTCCCCAAGGTGGAGTACTCAACTTATCAGGAAATTCCTTCTGTTTTATGTCTCTAATTTTTGCCTGAATCGCCCTTTCGGGTTTTCAATCCACCGAGACACTCATTTTTGCCTAAGCCGCCCTTTTGGGTTTTCAACTTAGCGAGCTGCTCTTTTCTTTTTAAGGAGAAGTATTTCTTGATTGCATCCCCGTTCACAGTACAAGTGAACTCTTCACCATCCATAGTTGTAAGTATCAATGCACCGCCTGGAAAGGCTCTCTTAACAACACACGGGCCTTCATAATTAGGAGTCCATTTTCCTCTAGAATCTAGATTGAACGATAAAATCTTCTTGAGCACAAGGTCACCTTCTCTAAACACACGAGGTCTGACATTCTTATCAAAATCTTTCTTCATCCTTTGCTGATACAACTGACCATGACACATGGCAGTTAATCTCTTCTCTTCTATCAAATTCAACTGATCAAACCTGGTCTGAAACCATTCAGCTTCAGTCAACTTGGCTTCCATGAGCACACGCAATGAAGGAATTTCAACCTCTACGGGGATCACTTTTTCCATACCATACACAAGTGAGAAAGGGTTTTCCCCTGTTGAAGTGCAGACAGATGTACGATACCCATGCAAAGCAAATGAGAGCATCTTATGCCAATCCTTGTATGTGACAACCATCTTCTGAATGATCTTGTTCGCAGCTTCAATAACCCCATTCATCTTGGGTCTGTAGGGAGAAGAATTATGATGTGCAATCTTGAAGTCTTTGCAAAGATCTTCCACCATATTGTTATTCAAGTTCGATCCATTGTCAGCAATGATCTTGCTTGGCACACCATAACGACATATGATCTGATTCTTGATAAACCTTACAACAACTTGCTTGGTTACATTTTCATATGATGCCGCTTCAACCCATTTTGTGAAATAATCAATTGCCACCAAAATGAAACGATGTCCATTTGAAGCTTTGGGCTCAATCATCCCAATCATATCAATTCCCCACATGGAGAAAGGCCATGGGGAAGAGATAACATTCAATAGTGTCGGAGGAACATGAATCTTATCAGCATAAATTTGACACTTGTGGCACTTCTTCACAAATTTGCAACAGTCAGATTCCATTGTCAGCCAATAGTAACATGCTCGCAACATCTTCTTTGCCATTGCATGTCCATTGGAATGAGTACCAAAGGAACCTTCATGCACTTCAGTCATCAACAGGCCTGCTTCTTGTCTATCCACGCATCTGAGCAAAACCATGTTGAAGTTTCTCTTGTACAATATATCACCATTCAAGTAGAAATTACCGGTTAATCTTCTCAAAGTCTTCTTATCTTTGAAAGATGCCCCAGACGGGTAAATCTGACTTTGGAGGAAACATTTGATGTCGTAATACCATGGCTTGTCGTCTTTAATCTCTTCAACAGCAAACACATGAGCTGGCCTATCAAGACACATCATAGACAAATTAGGAACTTCATTCCAATACTTTACCACAATCATTGATGCCAACGTTGCAAGAGCATCTACCATCCGGTTTTCATCTCGAGGGATATGATGAAACTCAACCTTTGTAAAGAAAGTTGAAATTCTCCTCGCATAATCTTTATATGGTATTAAACTGGGTTGATTTCTCTCCCATTCACCTTTGATTTGATTCACAACCAAAGCCGAATCACCGAAGACATCCAAATACTTGATCCTGAGATTCATGGCCTCTTCAAGCCCTATAATGCAAGCTGCATATTCTGCAATATTGTTTGTACACTTGAAAGTCAATCTAACTGTAAATGGTAGATGCGTGCCTTGAGGAGTAATAATCTCATCCCAATGCCATTCCCATATTGATTAACAGCTCCATCAAATACCATGCCCCAACGGGAACCAGGGTTTGGCCCTTCTTCAAGCAATGGTTCATAACAATCTTTCATTTTCAAGTACAAAATCTCTTCATCAGGAAAATCATATTGTACTGACTGGTAATCTTCAATTGGTTGGTGAGCTAAATGATCAGCCAAAATACTATATTTGATTGCTTTCTGAGATCGGTGTTCGATATCATACTCTAATAACAACATCTGCCAACGGGCAATCCTCCCAGTTAAAGCAGGCTTCTTAAATATATACTTGATTGGATCCATTTTGGATATCAACCAAGTGGTATGATTCAACATATACTGGCGCAGACGCTTAGCAGCCCAAGCCAATGCGTAACAAGTCTTCTCAAGCATAGAATACTGAGTCTCACAGTCGGTGAACTTCTTATTGAGGTAGTAAATTGCAAATTCTTTCTTTCCAGTCTCATCTTGCTGACAAAGAACACAACCCATACTCTCATCAAGCACAGTCAAATACATGATCAACGGTCTTCCTTCAACAGGTGGAGACAAACTCGGAGGTTCAAGCAAATATTCCTTGATATTGTCAAAAGCTTTCTAGCAGTCTTCGGTCCAATCACAAGACTGATCTTTCCGAAGAAGCTTGAATATAGGAGCACACGTGGTATTCATGTGGTAAATGAATCTGGAAATATAATTCAAGCGACCAAGAAAACCTCTGACTTGCTTCTCAGTTTTGGGCGTAGGCATCTCTTGTATTTCTTTGACCTTGGCAGGATCAACTTCAATACCCTTCTCACTGACAATAAAGCCCAACAACTTACCAGAACGAACACAAAAGTACACTTGTTCGGATTCAAGCGGAGTTTATACTTCCTCAAACATTGGAATAGCTTCAACAAATGCTCAACATGCTCCTCTTCATTAATTGATTTAGCAATCATGTCATCGACATATACTTCAATCTCTTTATGCATCATATCATGAAAAAGAGTAGTCATTGCTCTTTGGTAAGTTGCACCAGCATTCTTTAGACCGAAAGACATCACTCTATAACAGAATGTTCCCCAAGGTGTAATGAATGTGGTCTTCTCCATATCTTCGGGTGCCATTTTACATCCGGAAAATCCATCCATAAACGAAAAGACTTTGAATTTAGCAGTATTGTCTACCAACATATCAATGTGTGGCAGAGGGAAATCATCTTTCGAACTTGCTTTATTCAGATCTCTATAGTCAACGCACATGCGGACTTTTCCATCTTTCTTCGGCACAGGCACAATATTGGCCACCCATTACGGATACTCAGCGGTTACAAGGAAACCGACATCAATCTGCTTCTGCACTTCCTCTTTGATCTTCACAACCATATCAGGATGTGTTCTTCTCAACTTTTGCTTGACTGGCGGGCATTCTGGCTTCAACGACAATCTATGCTCCACAATCTCAGAATCCAACCCAGGCATGTCTTGATAGGACCAAGCAAACACATCTGAATATTCTCGGAGAAGATCAATCAACCCCTTCCAGACTTCTGGACACAGTCGAGACCCAATCTTGACTTCCTTCTGTCGCAACAAGTGCGAAAAAAACAACCGGCAAAGAAAAGAAAACAGAAGAGTCGCCATCGTTCGTTATTTATCCCAAAGGAGGGAAAGGAAACGATCGAAGAAAACCTGAAGAGAAGGAAAAGACAAGGTCTTGCAACCAAATCTAGGGTTCGGGAGTCGATTATGCGAAGGGAAGGTATTAGCACCCCTACGCATCCGTACTACTCTACGGGATCCACTCTTGTTGTTCTAGTCTAAAGGGTGTAGGTATATCTAATGTACTATTTACTAAAAGAAGGTCAAAAAGAAAATGACTTGCAAGGATGTCACATCCACTGCCTACGTATGTCACCTGATTATGAGAATCAGAGTCTTCGTAGCTCGGCTACCTATGGGTTAAAGAGAAGTGTGATCGCTAAGACATCGCGTCTTATGCCTACGTATCTCATCTGGAATGAGAATCAGAGCAAAACGTAGTTCAACTAACTACGGGAACAATGGTCTCGATTGAAACTAGGGAAAGAGAAAGGGAAGGTCTCAATTGCAACGAGGGCGAGAGAAAAGAATCGCAACAAGGGCGAAAACAAGCAAGGATTAGTTGTTAGTCGTCAGTCAAACTCGGCAAGACATCGCGTCTCGTGCCTACGTATCTCATCTGAACATGAGAATCAGAGTTGTCGTAGTTCGGCTAACTACGGGTTAAGGATTGCCATCTGAACATGGATTTACAAAAGAGGACACCAGTTGTGTCAAGGGAAAGTGGGCAATGTGTTTAACTTCCTAGCAGTAGGTGTCGCAGCCCGCTGAATCGAGTCTTAGGAAGTTACCTTTTTGCAATAGAACGGACTGACATGCCACAAGATCGGAGACGCACGGAAGGTCTAAAAGTGGGGAAGCTCTGCCCTAGAGTTGTCATGCCATGTGGACCTATGTGTTAGGATTTACAGAGGGAACATCTACCTAATTTTAGCGTGCGAAGAATAAGGGAATTCTACCTATGTTATCATGCAAAGAAAGAGGGAATTCTACCTATGTTATCCTACAAAGGGTTCTATCTAATGGGTGCTACCTAAACGGAACAACAGTCGACAGATGGAGCAAGGAGAAAAGCCACGGATAAGGGTAGATGGCGATGCCAGAAGCAATCGATTTACAGGTAGATGGCGATGCATGAAGCAATCGACTTAAAAGAGAAATGGCGATGCCTAAGGCAATCGACTTACAAGAGGATGGATGAATACGTGCTGGTTCTGTTAAGTTTTGAAAATGATTGCTCGACGTTGGATCGAGCTTTTGATCTTGTTTTGAAATGATTATCGGATGTTTGTTTTAATTCTTGTATTAACAGATGAATAAAAAATGAAAGAATAAATATTATACACTTCATGGGAGAGGGGTACATTTGTTATGAATGGGGATGGTTCATGGCAATCAAACAATAAAAATATATGCCTCATACATAATACAAGTAGGCAATAGTTATCAATCAAATCAGATAGTTAAACAAGTGTGTAATCCAATCAAAGAATCAAAGTATGGTATAATGGAGAATTAAACAATGCATGAGAAGTATGAACATGTTAAACAATCAAACAATAGTGAATATGGATGAAAGAAACAAGTGTAGCAGATGATAGATGAATCAGACAGATGAAACTATACACACAAAGGATCACTGAATAATTTAATCGGGAAATGAGGTAAGGACCAAATAAAATCAAAATGAAAGGCCTATAATACATGGCATATGAGATGAACAAGGGAGGATCAAAAGATCTCTTCATTTACCATAAGCAATCCCTAAGTTAAACATCAATCATAGAAAAGTCAACTGAAAATTCAAGTCAACTTAAAAAATATGAAATAAATAGCAAATTAATAAAGAAAATTATGAAAAATTAAACTAAGTAAGGTGGGGTCAGGAAATCATCATCCCCCAAAAATATTTTAAAAATAATGAAAATTAGTATGTGAATTAATTGAAGAAAACAAAGGTCAAACCAAGACTAGGTTAGAATTAAATCAAGAATAAATAGAAAATGGGAAATAAAATTCCAAGAAAAAGTCAGGTTGACCATGGGACCGTGGTCAACCTTCATTCCAAAAATCAAAAGGTAAAAAGAATTTTAAGTCATGGAAATAAAATCAAATAAAAATTGTGTGTTAAAATGGACCATTTGGAATAAATAATTAAAATAAAATACTAATACTAAATAAATACGAAAATAAAAATTAAATAAAATTAAATAAGGCATTAAGAAATATGGAAAATATTTTTGGACATTTTTATAAATAAAGAAAATATTTTAAAATAATTAAAATCTAAACAGAAAATAAGTGTGAATTGAAATAAGAAAATAAAAATAAATGGATTGGTGTTGATGGGCCCTGAAAGGGAGGAGTGGAGAGTAACTAGCGCAGGCCCATGATCCAATCAACAATTAAAACCAGCGTGACAACATGTAATGTTCATTTTAATTAAAAAAAACATGTCAACATGGTATCAATTGGTCACATGAGGTTAAGTGACTAAAGGACAAAAACGGCTGGACGACCACGACTAAGACATGCGCGCGGGATCTAAAGGCTATCAAGGCGCCACGTATTCATCTTCTCCACTAAAACATAAACCCTAGCCATGCAGCCACGAAAATACATCCCATGCAGTGAGTTTTTCAAAACTTCCACTCAAGATTACAACCACCATAGGGCACCAAATAAGATGAAATAAAAACCAAAATTCAAGTACAAAATGTGTAGATCATCATGGTATCCTTGTTTGAGTAAAATGATGGCTTGATCATGGAGAAATATTGATAATAAGATGTAAATATGGGCACGACATAATGGAAAATCACAACACAAATCCATAACATCAAGAACACAAGCATAAGATTGGCATTATAAACAAACATGAAACAACATGAGCATATGATTAGCATGGAAATGATGATGATAATAATGATGAGCATGGTGGTGATGATGATGATGAACATGGATATATCCATACATGGCCATGGAAGAGGAGTAATAGAGTTACCTAGTGGATGTTAGGTCCACTGCCCTTTGATTATGGAGAGATATGGAAGAATATGATGTCTCCTTTTTGGTGCTTCCAAGCTTCCACTTGAGAACTTGATGAAAAAAAGAGATCTGACTTGTGATGAAACCTGCCTTGCCTTGCTCGAAAATTTTAATGCTTCTTTAGGTTTAGGGTTTGCATCTCTTAAATAGGGTAGATCACATGCTTAATGGGCTTAGATATCCATGATTTGTCCATAAGAATAAAAATGCAAAGTGAGGTGTATTAGGAGGGCATGTGAGATTGTGTTATTTTGGAAAAGTTTAAATGAATGGACATATTGCTGCAAGGCCCAAAATGAGGTAGCAAAACATGACTTGGTTTGTAGCATGGCTTGGCAAGCAAGAAATCCATTCCAAGGTGGTGACTTTATGGCCATATAACTTGATGATCAAGCTACCAATTGGTGAAATAATGTAAATAGTAGAAAGATCACATGGAGTATGTCATCTTTAATGTTGAGCACAAGTTGAAATGATGAATGGAAGGATGTGAAAAATGGCCCTCAAGATCAGGTTTCACCATTGCAAAACTGTTGGGCCAGTTTGGCCTAAATGCTGCCTAGAAAATCAAGTCATGATGCCCACTTTAGGTGAATGCATCTCTCAAACCATGAATCCAAATGAGATGATTCCAAAAGGAGGTGAAAGAGGACATGGCAAGGAACAATTGTTGTGAAGGAAGTATTTTCAAATGATGTCTTGAAGTGCAAGAAAACTGGCCAAGAAGTCTTGACAAACTTTGAAGATTTTGAGACTTAGAAATTTTTCTAAGTGTCCTAAAAATATGCCTCACTTTGACTAAGCATAACTTTCTCAATTTTGATCCAAATGGAGAAAACTTCATATCTCTAGAAGGCTTGGAACAAGAGGAACAACTTTCATGTTTGAGAAATTTTCAAATGGAGCCTTTATCTTGATGGAAAATGGGCTTAAAGTGAGTGCAACAATCATGAAAACTTGCCCTAAATGGAAAGTCAACCATTTCCAAATTAAGTAACTTTTCCAATTCCTGATTAAATGATAAACCCAAGATCCTCCCTTGATAAAATTTCACATGTAGGCTCCCTTAGGCATGAATTTTGAGATTCCACTCTCAAAAAGTCAGGAGTTGACTTTTCTGGCCCCACAATTGACTTTTCCCAAACTCTCTGATTCCCGATTCCAGTGATCAATTGAAGCACCTCTGGCTCAACTAAAAAGCTGATTTTTTTATGTAGACCCTTGTGGACATATGGAGGGCCATAGAAAAGAGTTTTACCCAAAGAATCAGAAATAAACTGATTTTATACCAAACCCTAATTTTAGGGTAAAAATGATCAGGAACTGATTGCACTGCTTGCCAATGGATCTTTCTGAGATAATTATGAGTCTTCCTAGGCCAAGATGCCTCTCTAATCATGACATGGATGAGCCCCTCTACTTCCAAACAAACATTGCTTGTTGCAGGTAGCCATGAAACCCTAATTTCTGATTAAATCCAGATGAACACTCTGATAGCTTTGAATCCTTCATTGATGAACTGAGGACCATAATAAGATACATGGAGCCCCTTGAGACCTTTGAGACTTGTATATTTAGAAAATGAAGTCCAATTCTCAATATTGCTTTGTGTGGGCTCCTTCTGTCAAGGATTGATCAATCAAAACCGGATTCCCAAGTCACTAATGCAGTATGCAATGAGTATGACCTAGTATGATGCTAATGAGGTGTGAAATATAATCCCATGCTTCCAAGAAAAATGAAGGGTAAATTTTGGGGTGTTACAGCTGCCCCTATTCAATCAACTAGAGACCCGAAAGGAAGATAACAACGACTTTCACACTTTCGAGGTATCAAGGGATTGGATACAATAAAAGCCCGAAAATTTACACTGAAGTGCAAAAATGAAGTAACAGTGCCAATCAGAATCAGCAAAGAGGTAGTCTTGAAAAAAGAATCCGTCTGGTACGGTGAGAGTCGGTCTGAGCACCGAAAAAGAAATGTTAGCCTGAATACCAAAATAAATGGTACCACAGAAATAACCATGGCCTGACTGCCGCTCGTCAATCTGAATACTGGAAATGACTCCGATCTGAGCATCGGAAGATACTAGATTATCAAACATCGGTCTGAACACCGGAAAATTGGCTTGAGCGCCACTTCGGTCTGAATACCGGAAACTGGTCTGAATGCCACAAGTTGCATCGACCTGAACGTCGAAAACTTCTTCGATCTGAACATCAGAAAGCTGGCTTGAATGCCACGAGTTGCCTCGACCTGAACGTCAGAAACTTCTTCGATCTGAACATCGGAAAATTGGCCTGAATTCCACTTCGCTCTGAATACCGGAAACCTGGCCTGAATGCCACAAGTTGCATCGACCTGAATGTCAGACACTTCTTCGATCTGGACATCGGAAAACTGGCCTGAGTGCCACTTCGGTCTGAATACCGGAAATCTTGCATGCCTGTCAATATCGGCAAAAATAGGGAAAATGATAATTGAGGCGGCACGTGGGCCAACGACCCCTGCTGGGAATAATAAAGGATAAGTTGTGAACAACCTTCAGTCTGAGCACTGGAAACAAACTTCTGGCTTATCAATTGGGATACCGAGAACGTCTTATGCTTTACATGCGTATGTTTGAATTTTTCGATGGCGTAATGCTCCATGAAAATGGAAATGCTACGCGGTTTGGGAGGATGCAATGCGATATGATTCTATATGCAGGGATGCGAAATGCTAGGTTAGAGAGAACGCCAGGCCGAGGCAAGGAATTCTGCAGGGGAAATAATCACAATCTTCTGGACCCAGGCAATGCTGTCGGAGATACACAGCACAATGAACTCTGTGGGGAAAGGACCGGCTACGCGGTGTTCTGGCAATAACAAAATACCGAGACTCTGACTGGGGAGAGAATGGCACTGAAAGTTTGCTGTTGAGGAAGGCGACAGTGGTTCTGGCAACCATAACCTGCGAGAGAGACGACTCAGCAGGGGAAGCAAACACCGATACGGTATCGAGATCCTGCTTCAAGGAAAGAGACCACAGATCTAGCATCGAGATCATCGATCTGGTGTCAAACTCTGAGGAGCAGCTGCTTCTGCTGGGAAGATACAGTCTGGCACTGTCAACTCCGTTAGGGAATATATAGTTTGGCACTGTCAACTCTACCGGGGAGTGTATAGTCTGAAACAGATGCTTGGGGAGGTACATTAGTGAGAACCTGCTGGGGATTGAAGAATACAATGCTTGGACTAACTTTGCAGGGATAAGATACCAAATACCAACTGTTGAAGAAAAATATCCACGATCGTCTGCTGGGAACCTTAAGGAAATGCCCCGAGTGTACCTGTTCTGAATAGACGATCCAAAGCACTTAAAATTTACAGCAATTTTAAATGTTTATTAAGCATGTACCTGTAAAGCTCCTATGTTTCATGATGCAATGTTTATAAAAAATTCGGACGTTATTTTTGCAAAAAAAACAGTAAAATGAAAATGAACAAAGAGATGTACTGAATAACATGATTTTATTGACTGAAAGGCCTCTGAAAAGGCATTTACATCAGGAAGCAATCCCTGGAAAGAGGTAATTGCACAAAAGATTAAAACAGAAATTAATCTAATGGCAATGTGAAATGGATTTCTATCGGGTTCCAATTCTGCTATGACTCGCTCGTCTTCAAGATCCTCCAAATGATCAGCTTTCTGAAAAAGGTGATTGGACTGTTTCCTATCCTTCGAAAGTTTCCAGTTATCGACACGAGATGAGATTCAAAACTACTTAGAACGCAGTCATTCGCTTAATCCCTAACTTTTTCCTGGATCGCCCTTTCGGGTTTTCAATCCACCGGGATACCCAATTTTGCCTAAGTTGCCTTTTTCAGGTTTTCAACTTACCAGGTGTACAATCTTTTCATTTTTAATCCCTAACTTTTGCCCGAACCTTTTTTTCATTTTCTTGGTTCACCGAGATGCCCAGTTTTTGTCTGGACTATTCTTTTTATTGTCCAGCGGGTCTATTTTATGCGAAGTATTTTTTAACTGCGCCTGAGTTCACAGGGAAAGTGAAGTCTTCACCATCCATAGTTGCAAGCATTAAGGCTCCACCATCAAAGATCTTGGTGACAATATATGGTCCATCATAATTAGGAGTCCACTTGCCCCTGTGATTTGTCTAAGGAGGAAGGATCCTTTTCAACACTAAATCTCCGACTTGGAAGCATCGAGGGCGCACTTTCTAATCAAAGGCCCTCTTCATCCGACTTTGATACAACTGCCCGTGACAAATGACTGCCATTCGCTTCTCTTCGATAAGACTCAACTCATTGAACCTTGTCTGAATCCATTCAGCTTCGTCTAACTTGACATCTAGCAGGATTCTTAAAGAAGGAATCTCCACTTCAACAGGTAGGACTGCTTCCATACCATACACAAGGGAGTAAGGGGTTGCCCCGGTCGATGTACGTACTGAAGTACGGTACCCATGCAAGGCGAAGGGTAGCATCTCATGCCAATCTCTGTACGTAACGACCATCTTCTGCACAATGTTCTTTATGTTCTTATTTGCTGCCTCGACCGCACCGTTCATCTTAAGACGATAAGGGGAAGAATTGTGATGTTGAATGTTGAAGTTCCTGCACAACTCCTTCATCATTTTGTTATTGAGATTAGAACCATTATCAGTAATGATTCTTTCGGGAATCCCATAACGACAAATGATTTCCTTCTTAATGAATCGGGCAACCACATGTCTGGTGACCTTCGCAAATGATGTTGCTTTGACCCACTTGGTGAAATAGTCGATGGCAACAAGGATGAAGCGATGCCCATTGGATGCAGTCGGCTCAATCTTTCCAATCATATCAATGCCCCACATAGCAAACGGCCACGACGAAGACATCACATTCAGAGGGTTTGGCAGCACATGCACCTTATCAGTATAAATCTGGCATTTATGACACCTCCGAGCATATTTGAAACAATCAGATTCCATGGTCATCCAGTAATAACCCGCTCTCAACAATTTCTTAGCCATTGCATGTCCGCCGGCATGAGTACCGAAGGATCCTTCATGAACTTCCTGCATTAACATGTTTGCTTCGTGTCTATCCACGCATCTGAGCAAAACCATGTCAAAGTTCCTCTTATACAGTACATCGTCTTTGTTCAAGAAGAAACTGCCTGCCAATCTTCTCAAAGTCTTTCTATCATTGTTGGATGCCCCTGCAGGGTACTCTTGATTCTTCAAAAAGCACTTGATATCGTGATACCAGGGTTTGTCATCAACTACCAGTTCAGCAGCAAACACATACGCGGCCCTATCAAGGTGCATAACATCAATCCTGGGAGCATAGTTCCACCGAGTCACTTTGATCATGGAGGATAAAGTAGGAAGAGCATCTGCCATCTGGTTCTCATCACGAGGTATATGATACAACTTTATTGTTGTGAAGAAAGTCAACAGTTTTCTCGTGTAATCTCTGTAGGGGACCAGATTAGGCTGGAGAGTATTCCAATCACCGTTCACTTGATTGATCACTAGAGCGGAATCTCCGAAGATGTCTAGAGTCTTGATTCTCAAATCAATAGCTTGCTCAATACCCAAGATACATGCCTCATACTTAGCTTCATTATTGGTGCACTCGAAAGTCAGACGAGCGGTGAAAGGCATGTGGGCACCTTTCAGAGTGGTAATGACAGCACCAATTCCACTTCCTTTGGCATTGCCGACCCCATCAAACATTAAAGTCCACTTTTCAACTGGATCAGGTCCCTCCTCAACAACGGGCTCTTCACAGTCTTTCATATTGAGGAACATGATGTCTTCATCCGGAAAATCAAACTTCATCGGCTCATAATCATCAATCGGCTGCTGAGCGAGATAGTCTGACAAAATACTCCCTTTGATGGTTTTTTGGGATGTATACTGGATGTCGTACTCTGTCAGTACCATTTACCAACGAGCAACCCTTCCGATGAGAGCTAGCTTCTCAAATATATACTTGACTGGATCCATTTTGGAGATCAGTAAGGTTGTGTGAGTCAGCATGTATTGTCTCAATCGCTTAGTAGCCCATGCAAGTGCACAACATGTCTTTTCAAGCATTGAGTATCTCGACTCGCAATCTGTGAATTTTTTACTCTGGTAGTAGATGGCATGCTCTTTCCTACCTGTCTCGTCGTGTTGACCGAGAACACAACCCATTGGATTATCAAGTACTGTCAAATACATAATCAGCGGTCTCCCTGGGACTGGAGGCATAAGGATTGGAGGATTTTGCGAATACTCTTTTATTTTTTTGAAAGCCCTTTGGCAATCATCATTCCACCGGATAGCCTGATCTTTTCTTAACAATTTGAATATTGGCTCACACGTGGCTGTTAGGTGAGAGATGAACCTTGCAATGTAGTTCAACCTCCCTAAGAAACCACTGACTTGTTTTTGTGTTCTTGGCTCAGGCATTTCTTGTATTGCTTTCACTTTGGCCGGATCCACCTCAATCCCTTTCTCACTAACAATAAAACCCAACAGTTTTCCAGATCTCACCCCGAAAGTACACTTGTTCGGATTAAGCCTCATCTTGAATTTCCTCAAACGCTCAAACAGTTTCTGCAAATTCACCAGATGTTCTTCTTCCGTCTGAGATTTGGGAATCATATCATCAACATAAACCTCGATCTCATGATGAATCATATCATGGAAAAGAGTTACCATAGCTCGTTGATATGTTGCCCCAACATTTTTCAGACCAAATGGCATCACCTTGTAGCAGAAGGTCCCCCATGGGGTTATGAAAGTTGTCTTCTCCATGTCTTCTGGTGCCATCTTGATTTGATTATAGCCAGAAAATCCATCCATGAAGGAGAATACCGAGAACTGAGTCGTGTTATCCACCAAAACATCGATGTGAGGTAATGGGAAATCATCTTTAGGACTAGCTCTGTTCAGATCCCGGTAGTCAACACACATCCACACCTTTCCATCCTTCTTAAGTACTGGAACGATATTTGCAACCCATGGCGGATAATTTGTAACCGCTAGAAACCCTGCATCCAACTGTTTTTGCACTTCTTCCTTTATCTTGACAGCCATCTCTGGTCTTGTTCTTCTGAGCTTCTGCTTGACCGGAGGACAATCCTCTTTGAGAGGCAAACAGTGTACCACAATGTCTGTATCAAGCCCTGGCATGTCCTGATAAGACCAAGCGAAGATGTCAACATACTCTTGCAGCAATTCAATCAGCCCTTTTTTCACATTACCTTCCAAAGAAGCCCCTATCTTGATCTCTCTCTTGACGTCCTCGGTGCCGAGATTAATCACTTCAATAGACTCTTGATGCGGTTGAATGACCTTTTCCTCCTGTTTTAACAACCTGGCAAGTTCTTTAGGGAGTTCACAGTCTTCATCACCCTCTTTTTCAGCTTGAAAGATTGTATTTTCAAAGTCGAAGCAAGCCATAGCAGAACCGTTATCAATAGGATCTGGTGACGTGCATCTGCATGAGTGATGGTATGTGCTTATGAGTGTGAAAAAAGGAGTGCAAACTAAACAAAACATTTCCAAATATTTTTTTTTATTTTTGAAAACTGCAAAAATAGAAAGACAGTGAACAAAAATATTTGAATGCAAAAAGACGTCCTTTATTTATGATAAAAAATGAAGGTATTCACATAGATGAGCCCTACAATGAGTCATTACACCCTGGGCAGAACGTAAGACTTGGATATGCATGAATAAACAAAGAAAATTACTCTTCAAGAAGAGTGACTTGGATAATCTCCTCAGAAGACCAGTTGCGGAGAATTTCACTCGGGACCCTTGGACGCACCCAGTTGTCAATGTCGCAATCACTATCCCCATCTTCTTCGTTGATTGCAGAGATCTGGCCATACTGAATGATGCCAGCACTGGAGAAAGTAATCGGCCCTTGACGAGTCTGAGGCACTGAAGTTGTAGAAGTCAAAACTGGCTGATACCCAATCCTGAACTTGTCTTCCTTTATCGATAAATCCAACAGACGTCCCCAACCGGGAGCAACACCTGAATTCACCAAGGCCTGTGCCTGTTTGAAGGACAAAATAGAGGCAAATGCTTCAACCTCTTCCACTGGAGCTGCATCCTTGACTTGAACTGCCTCAAAGGCCTGACACAGGGTCTCATGAATCTCACCTTCTACCTCAACATACTTGAATGCAGACAGGTGACTGACTAGAATATCCTCTTCACCACAGATAGTGATAATTCTTCCGTTGACCAAGAACTTAATCTTCTGATGCAAGGTCTAGGAGACTGCCCCAGCATTGTGGATCCAAGGACGACCCAGCAAGCAGCTATACGAAGGACTGATGTCCATCACATACAAAACGGTGTTGAAGGTTTGTGATCCTATCTGAATTGGCAATTCTACCTCTCTGAACACCGACCTCTTAGAACCATCGAAGGCTCTCACCACAAGATCAGAAGGCTTCAAGATCAAACCTTCTACACCTAACTTTGTTAGGGCTCTCTTGGGTAGCACATTGAGAAAGGAACCTGTATCCACCAGAACATGGGATAGCACAGTGTCTTTGCATTCCATCGAGATGTGCAAAGCCTTGTTATGATCGCGTCCAGCTGGCGTCAGGTCAGAATCAGTAAAACCCAACTCGTTGCTTGCATGAACATTTGGAACGATCCCTTCTAGTTGGTTCACTGAGATCTCCTGAGGCACATATGCAGCATTAAGGACCTTCAGGAGTGCCTCCCTGTGTGCCTCTGAATACAGAAGGAGTGAGAGAATAGATATCTTAGACGACGACTGAATCAACTGATCGACTACCTTGTAGTCACTTTTCTTTATAATTCTCAAAAGCTCGTCCACATCCTTCGCAAAAGCAGGTTCAGAGCCAGCCTGTGGTGCAGAGGTACCCTCATTCACAACTTGCTTGCCTTTGGCCTTCGCCGCGACGTCAGCACTATCAGGTTGGATAACAAGTGGTGAGAACAGTCTACCACTTCTGGTGAATCACCCGATTCCACCAACATTGTCCATTGCGGGATCTTTTACCTCAACTACAGGTTCAGACTTCTGATCTTGCACCTCTTCTACTTTCAGTGGCTGCTCCACTCTATGATCATGCGTGTACACACTCCCCCCATAATGTCAAGGAATGGCCCTTTCGCCGATGAAAGGTAAAGGACCAGGGGTCGTGATGGTCATAGTGGATTGATGCGGTCGCCCAGGTGGTACCGGTTGCACTACTGACACACTGATCTGAGCGGTCGGGTAGAAAATTATGATAGTGGCAACGTCACAGTCATACTCAGAAATCTCATTCATTGAAATGCAAACATCCGAAACATCGGAATCAAGTTCAACAAGTACATCAGAATCAACCACAATGTTTGGACTATCAGCAACAGCATCAGAAAAATTGATTACATCATTGGGAATTACAAAATCAGCGGGAACAACATTTGTAAATTCTTCAGCATCTTCAAGAAAGAGAGGATCAACATCTGCATTCTCAACAACCCCTTCAACAGACCTTTGGGAAGATAGGTCTTCAGCTTGAAGGATACCATCGTCAAGCAAGGCATGGATACCCTGCTGCAGCTTTACACAACCCCCACTTTGTGCAACACAACCCAAACAACCGCTCCCACAATCGGGGAAAACATCTGCCTTTAGCAAGTATTCTTTGATTTCTAACAGCAGAGTCTTCAGCTTCAACACCTCCTTGACTAGTTTGACTTCTCTTTCAACCATGTTAACATTTTCTCTACCATGCTGCGGCATAGGATTGTTGACAACATTAGGAGCCAGCGCAAAGTTAATGGCCTTTGAGTCAATAAGGTCCTGAACTACTTGCTTAAAAGCTTTGCAGTTCTCAATAGTGTGGCCAGGTGCCCCAGAGTGGAAATTACACCTAGCATTGGCATCATAACCCACTGGAAGTCTGCCAACGGGAGGAGCCAAAGTGCGTAACTGCACAAGTTGCAACTGTTGAAGGTTGGGAAGCAACTGGGCGTACGACATCGGAAGAGTGTCGAAACGCCTATCCATCATCCTCTGTCTCTGTTGATAAGTAGGTCCGTTACCCTGTTATTGTTGGTATTGATTTTGTTGATGTTGAGGTTGTTGTTGTTGCACTGGTGCTGCAGCCGGAATGGTCACAGCTGCAACATAAGGTTGTTGATGGTAAGTCTGAAAGTTATTCCTGCGGTTACCTCTGCTCTGATAAGAAGATATGGTATTTGTATCCCCTGCTCTCCTCTTTTTTCCTCCTAAGAACGACTTCTTTGACCCCGAAGATGATCCAACCCCGTTTTGGATCTTACACGTCTTCAAGTAGTTCTCCAGCCTCTCACCGGTAGAGACCACATCAGCAAAATTTGAGGCTTTGCAACCCACCAGACGCTCCAAATAAGACCCGGGCAGTGTGTTCATAAACATGTTTGCCATCTCTTTTTCCAACATCGGGCTGAACACGGGAAGCCATCTTTCTCCAACTTTTTCCAACATCGGAGGTTTAACACGGGAAGCCATCTTTCTCCAGCGTTGAGCATACTCTTTGAAGCACTCGTTGCTCTTGAGAGACAGGTTCTGGAGTTGAGTCTTGTCAGGTGCCATATCTGTGTTGTACTGATATTGCTTCACAAAGGCCTCAGCCAAGTCTCTCCAGCAGCGAATATGAGCTCTGTCCAGCCTCATGTACCACTCTAAGGATGCCCCTGCTAGGCTGTCCTGGAAGAAATACATGAGAAGCTTCTCATCATCAGAATACGCAACCATCTTGCGGAAGTAAGCTTGTACGTGAGTCTTCGGGCAAGAGTTGCCATTGTATTTATCGAAAACTGGGACTCTGAACTTTGGTGGAACTCTCACGCCTGGGACCAGCCCCAAGTCAGCAACATCCACACCAAGAGCATTTTGCCCTTCCACAGCTTTCAACCTCACTTCCAGTCTCCGAAACATAGGGTCCATACCATGGCCCATGCCAAAGTCCTCCTGAAGCAGGGGGAACTGCTCCTCCTGATCATCATGGATGGGTTGTTGATCAAGGTTGCCATGTGGTATAGGGATAGGCCCCGGTCCATTGGGTCCATTAGCCTCTCCAGCTGGAGGATCAGCCACAACCTCCGGTTGAGTAGTAGGGGGATCCCTCTGCACCAACAATCTAAGCTCTTGTTGTCCCTGAGCCACTCCTTGGACCACTTCCATGAACTGATTCATGCGAATCCTCATGTCACCGAGCTCTTCTTGTAGACCTTCCATTGCTCTTTGTTGATTTCTTCGGGTACGGTATCGGTGAATGCCTGAGTCAGCTATCCTGCTAGTGGAACATCAAACAAAATGAGAACACTGCGGCGGTACCTGTTATGAAAGACATGCTAATGAATATGCAAATGCAATGACATTTTTATCAATTCCAAAGGGTATTCTACCCCTTGATTCCAGTCTCTCAATAGATAAATAATGTAAGAAGATCGAGCCGTGGATGAGCTTCGAAAACCAAGATGCAATAAAGAAAAACCGTCATACAAATGAGTTCAAAGAGAAGGGCCTTAGCCAACAGTACATCAAAAGAGGATCTCCATAACAAGCATGTGGATCATCACTACAAAGCAACAAATAAACACAACAAGTAAAAGGAGGAACAAAAATCAGGAAATCAACCTCCTGTATACAACCCTTAAGGACTGCTCCTAACTTCAGCCAGCAGTGCCACCGTGTTAGGATGATTTGGAGATTCTGTCAAACGCCGGATAAGCAAATTCCTCTTATGAATAACCCCATCCAATTAGTTGATGTGCTCTATGTAATAATTCTCGTTATCCTCCCCGAATACCTCTTCAAGTCTGGACTTCTTCAAACCCGCCAGCACTTTGAGTTCTTCAATCTGTTCTTGAGCCTTGTCGAGTTGATCTGTGATGTAACCATTGGTTGTACGGGCACACAGGAGCTCATTGTTCTTCTCCTTCAGCAGAGTCTTCAACTTCTCCATCTGACCACTCAATTGGGCCACCATCTCCTCCTCTTTTGCCTTCCGAGAAGCTGAAAATTCATCCCATTGTTCTTGCCACTCAGCTAACTTACCACGGGCATCTGTTAACTGTTGCTTCACTCGCCTCAACTCAGAGCTGGATGACCCCAAGGCTTCGTCAGTTTTCCAGAAGAAGTTCACCTCCATAGCCAATTTCTTCTCTGCTTCCTCTTGCAATTTGACAGCTTCCCCTTTTGATATTCTGCCTCTTGGTGTAGACGCATAAAGTCTTGCAACTTCACACTCAACTCCGAGTTTTCAGTTTGACGTTCCTCCATGGTATCCTTCAATTTGTCATACTCCTCTCGGCTCACCATTGTTGACTGCTCAAGAGTAGATGGATACAAAGGTACTTCAATAGGAAATGGCAGACTAAACTCTTCGACTCTTCTTCGAAGCCAATCTTCATACTGAGGATAAGTCCTACAATCTCCCTTTCCAAGCACAGTCCTTCCTCTCTTGATTACCTTGAGCCAAGCCTCAGCTACCTTATGGGATACAGTCAAACCAAATGAAGAATGGAAAAATAGAGATTCTTCCACATCTTTTTCCAAAGGCGGAGTTTTTTAAAGCATACCCAAACTGTCTGACTGCTAGAGAAGGATTATAGTTGATTCCTCCTCTCCTTCCTACCAACGGCACATTCGGGAAGTTCCCGCAACTGTGAATAATATCCGCCCGAAGCAAGTTCAGGTCAGACCACCAAGAAATATCTTTAGCTCTTAGCCCCATCAACCTCTTTGACCAACTCAACGAGTCTTCGAAATCAACGAATTCTCCTGACTTGGGCAGGTGAGAACTGAACCACTTATAAAACAAGGGTGCACAACAATTCACCAATCATCGTTTTCTATTCTCATTCCTGTGATGCACTGAATGAAAGAAATCTCCCAGCAAGGTCGGCACTGTATTTCCCAACACGAAGAGGCGTATTGCGTCAATGTCCACAAATTTTGCAACATTAGGGAACAAGACAATCCCGTATACGCAAAGAGCCAACACAACATTGAAACACCTCCAATCACCATCCTCAAGCTTCTTCTTGGCTTCTCCCACTAAGAAACTCAGATGAAAACCATTGACTCCTCCCTTCTGACACATATTAGACTCCAAGATTGATTTCCCCAAATATGTGGCTGAAGCAATCATGCTGAGATCGGGCAGAAACTCGGAACGGTAGAATAGCAACTGCGACTTGATAGGAACTCTGAAAAAACAGGCAATCTCCTCCAAAGTAGGGGCTAAGATATGATCTGGGAATGTAAAACACCTCAATGGAGGGTCATAGAACTGCAGTAATGTAAAGAGAGCATCGTGTTGATCTTTGGAGGGAACCGTAATGAAACTTAGAACCAACCCGTAATCCTTCCGGAATCTTTCTAGAAACTCATGATCCATTAACTTCATCAGCTGTTGAATGGGATCCAAACAAACCATAGGAAACTTGTAGGCGACATGTCTTTTCTTGCCAATATCCATCTTAGGAGAACCAGAAAACCCTGACTAGAATCAAGAAGAAGATATAAACCCCTGGGAATAGATAAACATGTGTTAAATGATATGAATGCAGAATGATGTGATGCAATGCAATGACATGGGAATCAGGATTGTTGTATCTGCTTAAACAACTGCCAGGTCGCACTGTCTAAAGAGAAAACCATTGAGGAACATATAAGAGATCAAAACTCTGCTCCAACAAGAATACCAGAAAACTGGGTTGGTTGAAGGTCAAGGTTTCCTGAATTTAGCCCGCCCCTCACTAGTAGGTTCTAAGAACAGAAGTTCGTTAGCTTCTAGCCCTTCAGTCGAATAATACCCTTACCACTGAAGGTTTGGCATTATTACGAGACAAAAGACCTCCACTGACTCCCCTCAACAGGACATCCTAAAAGCAAGTTCCCAATCTTGGGGTCCTCGGATTGAGCAGCGAGAATGCGCCCACCAGAGCTAACATAACCGCGTCTCGAAGGAGAGGCCTCGACTGAGTCCTCGGGAAATGGTCACCAGAGTCGACGATTTCTAGTGGAACATACTGTCCTTACGGAACACCCGTAGGACAGAATATATACAAAAGAAACCTCATATGGGTGTGGGTCTTCATGAACGACTTAACGTAGAAACATACTACGTAAGCCTCATGACTATCCACTCTAAAACCTGTGTGTACACTTAAGACTAAGTAGTGGGCTTATCTCTCATAGAACAAACCATCCCAACAAATAACCAACCCAACATATCCAGCAGATACAACAATCATATAATTGCTAGAAGTAAATAACTGTACAAAAGAATAAACACCCAACAAACAAGAAACCTACAAAAGCTAGGAGGGACTCGCATAGGGAAACAGGGGTCCCCAGCAGAGTCGCCAGCTTTCGCAACTGGTGCGAAAAAAACAACCGGCGAAGAAAAGAAAACAGAAGAGTCGCCCTTGTTCGTTATTTATCCCAAAGGAGGGAAAGGAAACGATCGAAGAAAACCTGAAGAGAAGGAAAAGACAAGGTCTCGCAACCAAATCTAGGGTTCGGGTGTCGATTATGCGAAGGGAATGTATTAACACCCCTACGCATCCGTAGTACTTTACGAGATCCTCTTATTGTTCTAGTCTAAAGGGTGTAGGTATATCTAATGTACTATTTACTAAAAGAAGGTCAAAAAGAAAATGACTCACAAGGATGTCGCATCAACTGCCTACGTATCTCACCTGAATATGAGAATCAGAGTCTTCGTAGCTCGGCTACCTATGGGTTAAAGAGAAGTGTGCTCGCTAAAACATCGTGTCTTATGCCTACGTATCTCATTTGGAATGAGAATCAGAGCAAAACGTAGTTCAGCTAACTACGGGAACAAGGGTCTCGATTGAAACTAGGGAAAGAGAAAGGGAAGGTCTCGATCCCAACGAGGGCGAGAGAAAAGAATCGCAACAAGGGCGAAAACAAGCAAGGATTAGTTGTTAGTCGTCAGCCAAACTCGGCAAGACATCGCGTCTCGTGCCTACGTATGTCATCTGAACATGAGAATCAGAGTTGTCGTAGTTCGACTAACTACGGGTTAAAGATTGCCATCTGAACATGGACTTACAAAAGAGGACACCAGCTGTGTCAAGGGAATGTGGGCAATGTGGGCAATGTGTTCAACGTCCTAGCAGTAGGTGTCGCAGCTTGCTGAATCGAGTCTTAGGTAGTTACCTCTTTGCAATACAACGGACTGACATGCCACAATATTGGAGACGCACGGAAGGTCTAAAAGTGGGGAAGCTCTGCCCTAGAGTTGTCATGCAATGTGGACCTATGTGTTAGGATTTATAGAGGGAACATCTACCTAATGTTAGCATACGAAGAATAAGGGAATTCTACCTATGTTATCATGCAAAGAAAGAGGTAATTCTACCTATGTTATCCTACAAAGGGTTCTATCTAATGGGTGCTACCTAAACGGAACAAGAGTCGACGGATGGAGCAAGGAGAGGAGCCACAGATAAGGGTAGATGGCGATGCCAGAAGCAATCGACTTACAGGTAGATGGCGATGCATGAAGCAATCGACTTACAAGAGAAATGGCGATGCCTGAGGCAATCGACTTACAAGAGGATGGATGAATATGTGCTGGTTCTGTTAAGTTTTGAAAATGATTGCTCGATGTTGGATCGAGCTTTTGATCTTGTTTTGAAATGATTATTGGATGTTTGTTTTAATTCTTGTATTAATAGATGAATAAAAAATGAAAGAATAAATATTATACACTTCATGGGAGAGGGGTACATTTGTTATGAATGGGGATGGTTCATGGCAATCAAACAATAAGAATATATGCCTCAAACATCATACAAGTAGGCAACAATTATCAATCAAATCAGATAGTTAAACAAGTGTATAATCCAATCAAAGAATTAAAGTATGGTATAATGGAGCATTAAACAATGCATGAGAAGTATGAACATGTTAAACAATCAAACAATAATGAATATGGATGAAAGAAACAAGTGTAGCAGATGCCAGATGAATCAGACATATGAAACTATACACACAAAGGATCACTGAATAATTTAATCGGGAAATGAGGTAAGGACCAAATAAAATCAAGATGAAAGGCCTCTAATACATGGCATATGAGATGAACAAGGGAGGATCAAAAGATCTCTTCAATTTCCATAAGCAATCCCTAAGTCAAACTTCAACCATAGAAAAGTCAACTGAAAATTCAAGTCAACTTAAAAAATATGAAATAAATAGCAAATTAATCAAGAAAATTATGAAAAATTAACTAAGTAAGGTGGGGTCAGGACATCATCATCCCCCAAAAAGATTTTAAAAATAATGAAAATTAGCATGTGAATTAATTGAAATAAAACAAAGGTTAAACCAAAAGTCAACCAACAAGACTAGGTTAGAAATAAATCAAGAATAAATTGAAAATGGGAAATAAAATTCCAAGAAAAAGTAATGTTGACCATGGGACCATGGTCAACCTTTATTCCAAAATTCAAAAGCTAAAAAGAATTTTAAGTCATGGAAATAAAATCAAATAAAAATTGTGTGTTAAAATGGACCATTTGGAATAAATAATTAAAATAAAATACTAATACTAAATAAATACGAAAATAAAGATTAAATAAAATTAAATAAGGCATTAAGAGATATGGAAAATATTTTTGGACATTTTTATGAATAAAGAAAATATTTTAAAATAATTAAAATCTAAACAGAAAATAAGTGTGAATTGAAATAAGAAAATAAAAATAAATGGATTGGTGTTGATGGGCCCTGAAAGGGAGGTGTGAAGAGTAACTAGCGCAGGCCCATGATCCAATCAACAATTAAAACCAGCGTGACAACATGTAATGTACATTTTAATTAAAAAAAACATGTCAACATTATATCAATTGGTCACATAAGGTTAAGTGACTAAAGGACAAAAACGGCTGGACAACCACGATTAAGACATGCGCGCGGGATCTAAAGGCTATCAAGGCGCCACATATTCATCTTCTCCACTAAAACATAAATCCTAGCCATGCAGCCACGAAAATACAGCCTATGCAGTGAGTTTTTCAAAACTTCCACTCAAGATTACTGTAACACCCCGATAAAATATGATAATTATTTAATTTAAGTTAATAGAATATTTATTAATTTAATTAAATAATTGGAATATTATTGGATTATTATTATTGGAATAATAAAGTTGGAATATATATAAAGAGTTCCATTTGGTAAAAAGGGTTTTTCACGTGAAAACCAGAGAAGCGACAGAAAGTGAGAAAAGGGCAAAGAGGAAGAGCAAGAGAACAAGGGTTGAAGAAGGGAAAAGCTTGAAGTTAAAGGATTTGCCGGATTAACTCAGGTAAGGGGGGGTTTATCGTCGTTTAATGGGTATCATGGGTTAACATGTAATGGGTAGTAATAAGCCATTGAATTGACCCTAATTGGAATGAGGAATGCTGTAAATGGTGATGAATAAGTTATGTTAAAACTGTAATTGAATCTATATGTGGGTGAGTGGTAAATTTCTGGACGTGTAGCTTTTTACGGAATTGAAATCGGAGGTCCGGAAGTCCTCCGACGGCGAAAAATGCGGGGGATTCTGCATTCTGTTCGTGTTAGCGCAGGAACAACTTTCTGTCTTGCGTTAACCGGTTAACCCAGGGTGTTAACCGGTTAACACTGTTATGAATTATGAGAAATTGCTGTCTGTCTTGCGTTAACCGGTTAACCCAGGGCGTTAACCGGATAACACTGTTAAAATTTGCCAGGAAGCATGTTCTGCTTTGCGTTAACCGGTTAACCCAGGGCGTTAACCGGTTAACACTGTTTGGAAAGTGGAAAATTGATATTCAAATATTGTGTACATATTTGACGTTTGGCCTATATTGGTGTATGATGTAGTAGGGATCATTTCCCGTTGTTTTGAGCAGTATAAGTATTAGTAGAGTGTGCTAATACTGTGATTTATTATTTGGCATGATATGAATATGATTATGTGATGGATATGCTGATAATGTATGATGGTATGCATAATGCTGTGAATATATCTATTATGTATGCAATTGTGGATGGACTGTTTATGGCTTAGAGTGTGAGCATATGTCCATTGTGGATTGTTGTTGATGGTTGCATGCTAGGTGATTTAGCATGCATAGTATGGCCTTTATGGTGGTAGCTAATTCCCATGGTGAGGAATTAGTGAGTGAGTTATTGTGGATTGTTGTTGATGTTTGCATGCTAGGTGATTTAGCGTGCATAGCACAGCCCTTGGGGTGGTAGCTAATTCCCATGGTGAGGAATTAGTGAGTGAGTCACTAGGTCTCAAATGAGTGGGACTAGTGAGCTTGGTAGCCGTATCTGGGTTTGATCGGTGAGGTTGAACTATGTGTTCACGAATAGTCAATACCGCATGCATGGAGTCTCATTGCATAATATATGTATGGCGTATAATATGAATGGATGTATTCCAATATTATACGTGTGTTTTGTGTTGGGTTGAGTATGATTATGATTTTGAGTTGATGTTGCCGTTGCTGAATGTGTGATCTGATTTGGGTGATGAAATGTGTTAAATTACTTAGCATTATATGATACTTTATAATGCTTATTATATCGATTGAGGAACTCACCCTTACAACTATGTTTCAGGTAACGAGCAGTGATTGAGTAGAAGCTAGTGCTTGAAGTCTAGTGTAGTTCCTTAGTGGGTCATGCTCTGGTATATGTAACACCGGGACGGGATGTTTTACCTTGTTTTCATTTGGTTGTTGAATAATTTTACATGTAATGTGTTACATGGTTTGCATGATTAATTAGATCTCTATCCGCTGCGAATGGTGCAATGTTTTATTTTGATTAATAAATGAGCATGACAAGTTATTATGGTGAATGGTGTGAAGTGTCAAGTGTGACACCCTTAAATTGCATATCTACTCTGATTTATATTTTGTTGAATTAATTAATTATTGGGGTATTTTAGAAGGGTGTTACATTAGTGGTATCAGAGCATAGTCGGTCGAGTCGAGTCGTAATTATTCTGTTTCCCTGTATGTGATAGGTGTTGTGTAACCCTATCCGTACTTATTGTTTTAGCTTGTTGGGTTCTCAGAATAGAGATGGCTGGAAGAGGTAGAGACGATGCTGCGATTGCTGAGGCTCTGGGTATGCTAGCTGGAGTACTTGGAGGGAATCCGAATGTTGTGGGATTGGGAGCTGCTCGTCAACTGAGTGAGTTCCAGAAGAACAATCCTCTAATGTTCAAGGGAGCATACGATCCAGATGGTGCCCAGAAGTGGTTGAAGGAGATCGAGAGGATCTTCCGAGTGACTGAGTGTGCCGATAACCAGAAGGTCAGGTTCGGTACGCATATGCTGTCAGAGGAAGCAGATGATTGGTGGGTTGCTGCCCGCACTGAGTTGGAAGCTGCTGAGAGTGCTGAGATCACTTGGGCGGTGTTCAGAGAGAGATTCCTGAGGAAGTACTTTCCAGAGGATGTTAGAGGAAAGAAAGAGATAGAGTTCTTAGAATTGAAGCAGGGCAACCGGTCTGTTACTGAGTATGCTGCTAAGTTCACAGAGCTGTCGAAGTATTACACTCCCTATGATGAGGCAGTAACAGATGGGGCAGAGTTGTTTATGCTGTTAGCGACTTTGGAGGCTAAAGATAAACTGGTGATTTGCGATCTAGCCGTGGTGTGTGATTTTCCTGATGTGTTTCCTGAAGAAGTGAATGAATTACCGCCAGAGCGTGAAGTTGAGTTCTCGATTGATTTAGTACCTGGTACTAGGCCGATATCGATGGCTCCATACCGTATGTCTGCTGTTGAGTTAACTGAATTGAAGAGTCAGTTGGAAGATCTGTTGGATAAGAAATTTATTCGTCCGAGTGTGTCACCGTGGGGCGCACCAGTGTTATTGGTTAAGAAGAAAGAAGGTACTATGAGGTTGTGTGTGGACTACAGGCAACTGAATAAAGTGACGATCAAGAATCGGTATCCTTTGCCGAGGATTGATGATTTGATGGATCAGTTGGTTGGTGCGAGTGTGTTCAGCAAAATAGATTTGAGATCGGGGTATCATCAGATACATGTGAAAACTGAGGATATTCAGAAGACTGCTTTCAGAACAAGGTATGGACATTATGAGTATTCTGTAATGCCTTTTGGTGTGACTAATGCGCCTGGAGTATTTATGGAGTATATGAATAGGATTTTCCATCCGTACCTAGACAAGTTTGTTGTGGTGTTTATTGACGATATTTTGGTGTATTCGAAATCTGAAGAAGAGCATGCTGAACATTTGAGAGTGGTTTTAGGAGTTCTACGAGAAAAGAAGTTATTTGCTAAACTGTCCAAGTGTGAATTTTGGTTAGAAGAGGTTAGTTTTCTTGGTCATGTGGTTTCAAGAGGGGTGTTGCTGTTGATCCTTCTAAGATAGAAGCGGTATCTAAGTGGGAAGCTCCGAAGTCAGTTTCTGAGATAAGGAGTTTTCTTGGACTTGCAGGCTATTATAGGAAATTCATTGAGGGATTTTCTAAGTTGGCGTTACCGTTGACGATGTTGACTAGAAAGGGGCAAGCGTTTGTTTGGGACTCAAAATGTGAAGAAGGTTTCCAAGAGTTAAAGAGGAGGTTAACTACTGCTCCTATTCTGATATTACCAAGTCCGTCGGAACCATTTGAGGTTTACTGTGATGCTTCATTGTTGGGTTTGGGTGGTGTTTTGATGCAGAATAAGTAGGTTGTAGCTTATGCTTCGAGACAACTGAAGGTTCATGAGAGGAACTATCCGACACACGATTTAGAGTTGGCAGCTGTGGTATTTGTTCTGAAGTTATGGAGGCATTACTTGTACGGGTCAAGATTTGAGGTTTTCAGTGACCATAAAAGTTTAAAGTATTTATTTGATCAGAAAGAGATGAATATGAGACAGAGGAGATGGTTAGAGTTTCTGAAGGATTATGACTTTGGTTTGAATTACCATCCGGGTAAAGCAAACGTAGTGGCTGATGCATTGAGTCGGAAATCATTGCATATGTCTAGTTAATGGTTAAGGAATTGGATTTAATTGAGCAGTTTAGAGACTTGAGTTTGGTGTGTGAGAGTACTCACAATAGTGTTAAATTGGGAATGTTGAAGTTAACGAGTGGTATTCTGGGTGAGATTAGAGAGGGTCAGAAATCCGATGTGCTTTTGGTTGATAAGTTGACTCTAGTGAATCAAGGTCAAGGTGGTGAATTCAGAGTTGATGAGAATGGTGTTTTGAAATTTGGTAATCGGGTGTGTATTCCGAATGTTACCGAACTTAAGAAGAGTATTCTTGAGGAAGGACATCGTAGTGGCCTGAGTATTCATCCTGGGGCTACGAAGATGTATCATGATTTGAAAAAGTTATTTTGGTGGCCGGGAATGAAAAGAGAAATTGCGAGTTTTGTTTATTCTTGTTTGACTTGTCAGAAGTCGAAGATTGAGCATCAGAAGCCGTCTGGGCTAATGCAACCGTTGGCTATTCCAGAGTGGAAGTGGGATAGTATCAGTATGGATTTTGTTTCTGGTTTACCGAGGACAATTAAGAATTTTGAAGCTATTTGGGTGATTGTTGACAGATTGACAAAATCGGCTCATTTCATCCCGATCAGAATGGATTATCCGTTAGAGAGATTAGCTGAGTTGTATATTGAGAAAATTGTAAGTTTGCATGGTATTCCGTCGAGTATTGTTTCGGACAGAGATCCTAGATTCACATCGAAGTTCTGGGGAGGGTTGCAGAGGGCTTTGGGAACTAAGCTGAGATTGAGTTCTGCATATCATCCGCAGACTGATGGTCAGACTGAGAGGACGATTCAGTCACTGGAGGATCTTTTGAGGGCTTGTGTTTTGGAAAAGGGAGGTGCTTGGGATTGTTATTTACCTTTGATTGAGTTTACCTACAACAATAGTTTTCATTCGAGCATTGGTATGGCACCGTTTGAAGCTTTGTACGGTAGGAGATGTCGGACACCTTTATGTTGGTATGAGTCCGGTGAGAGTGTTGTGGTTGGGCCGGAGATTGTTCAACAAACTACGGAAAAGATTAAGATGATTCAGGAGAAGATGAGGATTGCTCAGAGTCGTCAGAAGAGTTATCACGACAAGAGGAGGAAGTCACTTGAGTTTCAAGAGGGAGATCATGTGTTTCTTCGTGTTACTCCGATAACTGGGGTTGGTCGAGCTTTGAAGTCGAAGAAGTTGACACCTCGATTTATTGGTCCTTATCAGATTTTGGAGAGGATAGGGGAGGTAGCCTATCGTATCGCTTTACCGCCGTCACTTGCGAATTTGCATGAGGTTTTTCATGTGTCTCAGTTGAGGAGGTACATTCCTGATCCGTCGCATGTGGTCCAAGTAGATGATGTACAGGTGAGAGATAACCTGACTGTTGAAACATCACCTATGAGGATCGAGGATCGAGAGTTGAAGCAGTTGCGGGGTAAAGAGATTGCTTTGGTAAAGGTAGCTTGGGGAGGACCAGCAGGTGGCAATGTGACTTGGGAACTTGAGAGTCAGATGAAGGAGTCTTATCCAGAGTTATTCGCTTGAGGTATGTTTTCGAGGATGAAAACTCTTTTAGTGGGGGAGAGTTGTAACACCCCGATAAAATATGATAATTATTTAATTTAAGTTAATAGAATATTTATTAATTTAATTAAATAATTGGAATATTATTGGATTATTATTATTGGAATAATAAAGTTGGAATATATATAAAGAGTTCCATTTGGTAAAAAGGGTTTTTCACGTGAAAACCAGAGAAGCGACAGAAAGTGAGAAAAGGGCAAAGAGGAAGAGCAAGAGAACAAGGGTTGAAGAAGGGAAAAGCTTGAAGTTAAAGGATTTGCCGGATTAACTCAGGTAAGGGGGGTTTATCGTCGTTTAAAGGGTATCATGGGTTAACATGTAATGGGTAGTAATAAGCCATTGAATTGACCCTAATTGGAATGAGGAATGCTGTAAATGGTGATGAATAAGTTATGTTAAAACTGTAATTGAATCTATATGTGGGTGAGTCGTAAATTTCTGGACGTGTAGCTTTTTACGGAATTGAAATCGGAGGTCCGGAAGTCCTCCGACGGCGAAAAATGCGGGGGATTCTGCATTCTGTTCGTGTTAGCGCAGGAACAGCTTTCTGTCTTGCGTTAACCGGTTAACCCAGGGTGTTAACCGGTTAACACTGTTATGAATTATGAGAAATTGCTGTCTGTCTTGCGTTAACCGGTTAACCCAGGGCGTTAACCGGTTAACACTGTTAAAATTTGCCAGGAAGCGTGTTCTGTTTTGCGTTAACTGGTTAACCCAGGGCGTTAACCGGTTAACACTGTTTGGAAAGTGGAAAATTGATATTCAAATATTGTGTACATATTTGACGTTTGGCCTATATTGGTGTATGATGTAGTAGGGATCATTTCCCGTTGTTTTGAGCAGTATAGGTATTAGTAGAGTGTGCTAATACTGTGATTTATTATTTGGCATGATATGAATATGATTTTGTGATGGATATGCTGATAATGTATGATGGTATGCATAATGCTGTGAATATATCTATTATGTATGCAATTGTGGATGGACTGTTTATGGCTTAGAGTGTGAGCATATGTCCATTGTGGATTGTTGTTGATGGTTGCATGCTAGGTGATTTAGCGTGCATAGTATGGCCTTTATGGTGGTAGCTAATTCTCATGGTGAGGAATTAGTGAGTGAGTTATTGTGGATTGTTGTTGATGTTTGCATGCTAGGTGATTTAGCGTGCATAGCATAGCCCTTGGGGTGGTAGCTAATTCCCATGGTGAGGAATTAGTGAGTGAGTCACTAGGTCTCAAATGAGTGGGACTAGTGAGCTTGGTAGCCATATCTGGGTTTGATCGGTGAGGTTGAACTATGTGTTCACGAATAGTCGATACCGCATGCATGGAGTCTCATTGCATAATATATGTATGGCGTATAATATGAATGGATGTATTCCAATATTATACGTGTGTTTTGTGTTGGGTTGAGTATGATTATGATTTTGAGTTGATGTTGCCGTTGCTGAATGTGTGATCTGATTTGGGTGATGAAATGTGTTAAATTACTTAGCATTACATGATATTTTATAATGCTTATTATATCGATTGAGGAACTCACCCTTACAAGTATGTTTCAGGTAACGGGCAGTGATTGAGTAGAAGCTAGTGCTTGAAGTCTAGTGTAGTTCCTTAGTGGGTCATGCTCTGGTATATGTAACATCGGGACGGGATGTTTTACCTTGTTTTCATTTGGTTGTTGAATAATTTTACATGTAATGTGTTACATGGTTTGCATGATTAATTAGATCTCTATCCGCTGCGAATGGTGCAATGTTTTATTTTGATTAATAAATGAGCATGACAAGTTATTATGGTGAATGGTGTGAAGTGTCAAGTGTGACACCCTTAAATTGCATATCTACTCTGATTTATATTTTGTTGAATTAATTAATTATTGGGGTATTTTAGAAGGGTGTTACAATTACAACCACCATAAGGCACCAAATGAGATGAAATAAAAACCAAAATTCAAGTACAAAATGTGTAGATCATCATGGTATCCTTGTTTGAGTAAAATGATGGCTTGATCATGGAGAAATATTGACAATAAGATGTCAATATGGGCACGACATAATGGAAAATCACAACACAAATCCATAACATCAAGAACACAAGCATAAGATTGGCATTATAAACAAACATAAAACAACATGAGCATATGATTAGCATGGCAATGATGATGATAATAATGATGAGCATGGTATTGATGATGATGATGAACACGGATATATCCATACATGGCCATGGAAGAGGAGTAATAGAGTTACCTAGTGGATGTTAGGTCCACTGCCCTTTGATTATGGAGAGATATGGAAGAATATGATGTCTCCTTTTTGGTGCTTCCAAGCTTCCACTTGAGAACTTAATGAGAAAAAGATATCTGACTTGTGATGAAACCTGCCTTGCCTTGCTCGAAAATTTTAATGCTTCTTTAGGTTTAGGGTTTGCATCTCTTAAATAGGGTATATCACATGCTTAATGGGTTTAGAAATCCATGATTTATCCATAAGAATAAAAATGCAAAGTGAGGTGTATTAGGAGGGCATGTGAGATTGTGTTATTTTGGCAAAGTTTAAATTAATGGACATATTGCTGCAAGGCCCAAAATGAGGTAGCAAAACGTGACTTGGTTTGTAGCATGGCTTGGCAAGCAAGAAATCCATTCCAAGGTGGTGACTTTATGGCCATGTAACTTGATGATTAAGCTACCAATTAGTGAAATAATGCAAACAGTAGAAAGATCTCATGGAGTATGTCATCTTTCATGTTGAGCACAAGTTGAAATGATGAATGGAAGGATGTGAAAAATGTCCTCAAGATCAGGTTTCACCATTGCAAAACTGTTGGGCCAATTTGGCCTAAATGCTGCCTAGAAAATCAAGTCATGATGCCAACTTTAGGTGATTGCATCTCTCAAACCATGAATCCAAATGAGATGATTCCAAAAGGAGGTGAAAGAGGACATGGAAAGGTACGATTGTTGTGAAGAAAGTATTTTCAAATGATGCCTTGAAGTGCAAGAAAACTGGCCAAGAAGTCTTGACAAACTTTGAAGATTTTGAGACTTAGAAATTTTTCTAAGTGTCCTAAAAATATGCCTCACTTTGACTAAGCATAACTTTCTCAATTTTGATCCAAATGGAGCAAACTTCATATCTATAGAAGGCTTGGAACAAGAGGAACAACTTTCATGTTGGAGAAATTTTGAAATGGAGCCTTTATCTTGATGGAAAATGGGCTTAAAGTGAGTGCAACAATCATGAAAACTTGCCCTAAATGGAAAGTCAACCATTTCCAAATTAAGTAACTTTTCCACTTCCTGATTAAATGATGAACCCAAGATCCTCCCTTGATAAAATTTCACATGTAGGCTCCCTTAGGCATGAATTTTGAGATTCCACTCTCAAAAAGTCAGGAGTTGACTTTTCTGGCCCCATAGTTGACTTTTCCCAAACTCTCTAATTCCCGATTCCAGTGATCAATTGAAGCACCTCTGGCTCAAATAAAAAGCTGATTTTTTTTATGTAGACCCTTGTGGACATATGGAGGGCCATGGAAAAGAGTTTCACCCAAAGAATCAGAAATAAACTGATTTCATACCAAACCCTAATTTTAGGGCAAAAATGATCAGGAACTGATTGCACTGCTTGCCAATGGATCTTTCTGAGATAATTATGAGTCTTCTTAGGCCAAGATGCCTCTCTAATCATGACATGGATAAGCCCCTCTACTTCCAAACAAACATTGCTTGTTGCAGGTAGCCATGAAACCCTATTTTCTGATTAAATCCAGATGAACACTCTGATAGCTCTGAATCCTTCATTGATGAACTGAGGACCATAATAAGATACCTGGAGCCCCCCTGAGACCTTTGAAACTTGTATATAAAGAAAATGAATTCCAATTCTCAATCTTGCTTTGTGTGGGCTCCTTCTGTCAAGGATTGATCAATCAAAACCTGATTCCCAAGTCACTAATGCAGTATGCAATGAGTATGACCTAGTATGATGCGAATGAGGTGTGAAATATAATCCCAAGCTTCCAAGAATAATGAAGGGTAAATTTTGGGGTGTTACACCTTCACATCATCCTCAAAACCCAAATTGACTAACTCGACTTGCTCTTCGAACGACTGAATGGTCTTTTCATCTTGCTCAAGAAGACGACATAATCCATCAATCACTTCTACATCACGTTCCTCCTCGGCCTCAAACACAGAGAATTCAAAATTTGGAGAAGGAGAAGGATCGTTGTATTCAATGGGGTTAGGAACCAACCTGCATAATGATTTGATATTTTGATTTTAGAGAAGTGAATTTGTGACCAAATATTATGCAGATGGACAATTATATTTTTCATTTATGTTTTTTTTTGTGATTACCATTTTCAGAATAAAGAAAAAAGTAAAAACAAATATCATAGAAGTGGATGAGTATAATTAATTTTATTGATGATCAATTTTGAAAATGCCCAAACAATGTTCACTTCTCCCTTAGGCATAGGAGAAGGATTTTAAAACATATAAAAGCAATTACTTAGATCGATGCAAAATAACAGGAATATCAACAGCAGTCCAATTGTTGCAAGCCTTTCCATGCGTCACAAAATTGGTGCAGTCTTCCTCTTCACCGTCCTCTAGCACAACAGCTAAGTGTTGTTCATTTCCATGAATGAACCCTCCGCCACAGAAGCTAAGTTGCATATCTTCAGATCTTGCAATTGATGAACCTTTCTGGAAACCCAAACCGGTTCTGCCTTTGTTGTCGGAGACCTCTACCATGCGCCCCCACTGGTCGACATTGCCTTATTCCACAATCTTTTGAGCATCTTTCAACGAGGACATGAGTTCCCCAACCCTCTTCTCGTCAGCAATAGATATGGTTTGGAATGGAGTTCCAACCTCATCCTCAGCTTCCATATAAGACAAAGATGACAAATGGATAACCAACAACGCTTTCTCTCCACCAACAATCACTAGCTTGCCATTCTTCACAAATTTGAGCTTCTAATGCAAAATGGAAGTAACAACTCCTGCCTCATGGATCCATGGCCTTCCCAATAAGAAACTATAGGCCGGGTGGATATCCATTACTTGAAAAGTAATTTGAACATCACTCGGACCTATCTTAACTGGAAGGTCCACTTCACCAATAACCGTTTTGCGCGAACCATCAAAGGTTTTGACAATTACACCACTATACCTCATGGGTGCTCCTTGGTATGATAACTTTGACAAAGTTGACTTCGGAAGCACATTTAGTGACGAACCGGTGTCAACAAGCACATTTGACAAAGCATCCTATTTGCAGTTCATAGAAATGTGTAAAGCCAAATTATGATTTCTTCCCTCCTCGGGGAGTTCTTCATCACAAAAGCTAAGATTATTGCAAGAAGTGATATTAGCCATAATATGATCGAATTGATCCACTGTAACATGATGTTCTATAAAAGCTTGTTCTAGAATTCTCTGCAGTGCTTCTCTGTGTGCTTCAGAATTCATGAGCAGAGACAACACTAAGATATTTGAGGGGGTTTGGAGCAGCTGCTCCACCATATTAAACTCGCTTCTCTTAATTAACCGAAGTACCTCATCATCATCATTGGGTTTCAAGTTGCTGGATTCACCAAACTTATCTTTTGAACATCCAACTGGGTCTACACTAGGCACTTCCACTTTCTTACTCACAACTGCTTCTTCTTTATCCTTTGGGAACACCGACCCAAACACTCGACCACTGCGGGTCACCTTAGTAACATCAGCAATGCTCACCACTGAACTAGTTGTAGGTAACAGGACCTCTTAACCATTCTTCATCATCGTAGCATTATACTAATACGACACAACTTTATCAGATGAATACGGGACTGGGCCCGCTAACCGTATTACCAACGGCGATACTGATCTTTGACTGTTGCTGTTACTGGAGTCATACTAAATTATCAACTTCTCAGGCTGCCTGAAAACAGACACTATGACATTAACATCATCATCTACATGACGGGATTGAAAATTTTGGATCATGCCTTTATCCATTAGACGTTGGATGTCCTTTTTCAAAACTTCGCAACCCCTGGGGTCAACACTACAAACAACACATCCATCATGGTCGTGCTCACGTTCACTTACCATACAAACATCCTTATGCATCTGCACTAAGGACCTCCTGATAAAACGCACATCAAAAACTTTGAATTCGCCAGGACAACCATCCACCATATTCACATAAGAGTTCCCATGAGCGGGCAACAGGTTTTCTTTTATATTCGGCGCAGGGTCCTCAAAGGACACCATACCACTCTTCATCAGCTTCTGAACCTCATACTTGAGCGGATAACAATTTTCTATATCATGTCCGGGTTCTCCTTGATGAAAAGCACAACGGAGCTCAGGTTTATACCACCAAGGGAGTGGTTATGGAATCTGGGGTAGGTTTCTTGGTTGGATCAGGTTCTTGAGAACCAAGGATGGATAAAGCTTTGCGTAAGACATAGGAATCGGGTCAAAAGAGACCTTCTTCCTTTCAAAGTTTTGTTGATAATGATTGTTGTTGGTATTGTTGTTGTTGTAGGTGTTCGTTCGTTGTTGCGGTTGTTGTTGTTGACGTTGTTGTTGTTGAACTGGTGTTGCTTGTTGATTAGAAAATACTGGGATAATGGAAGATACTTGATGATGATGATGTTGACGGGATGTTGGATTCCTTCTGATCTGAGGCCTCATCTGCCTCCCACTTCTTATTACACCCGTCTCACTGTCTTTCTTCATACCAAAATTACTACCATACCTCTTGCTTGTTAATGCCTTATCTTTTGACAAACGTCCCTCTCGGACTCCTTCCTCAAGCCTTATCCCCATGTTTACCATTTCGGTAAAATCATTAGGGGCACTAGCAATTATTTGTTCATAGTAAATGAACTCAGAGTTTTCAAGAAGATCTTTGTCATTTCTTTTTCCTCTAAAGGAGGAGTGATCTGAGCAGCCAACTCCCTCTTTCGCTACACATACTCTTTGAATGTATCTTTATCCTTCTGAGACGTAGACCTCAGCTGGTCTCTATCTGGCGCCATGTCTACATTATACGTATACTGCTTAACAGAAGCCTCCACCAAGTCATTGAAAGTGCGAATGCTGGCACTGTCCAATCCCATATACCAATGAAGCGCATCGTCGGTCAGACCATCTTGGAAGTAGTGAATAAGCAATTGATCATTGTCGGTCTGAGTAGACATCTTGCGAGCATACACCACGAGATGACTGAGCGGACAAGAGTTCCCCTTATACTTTTCAAAGTCAGGCACTTTGAACTTCACCGGGATTTTGACGTTGGGCACTAAACACAACTCGGCAACACTCTTTCCAAACAGATCTTTACCTCTCAGCGTCTTCAATTCCTTGCGCAACTCAAGAAACTATCTTTCATTTCATCCATTTTCTCATAGACATCCGGACCCTCAGACGGCTCGGAGTTATAAATGGTATCCTCTACGCGAGGAAAAGTGCGCACAACGGGAGGTGGCACAGACACGACCGGGCTAGATGCCGACATGGAAGCAAAGGTAGGCACAAAACCTTCTGGCACAAAGTTGGACAGCAATCCCCACGGGAATCCGGCAGACACAATTGGCGCGAAATAGGCGGCAGCAGCAGGCATGGTAGAGGTAGCCACCTCTGAAATAACAATCCTCACATGAGGAGTTGCAGGCGTCGGAGAAGCTTGACTCTAAGCAGCAAGAACTGACTCCATCATGGCAGTCAGGTGGACGATCTTGTCCTTCAGCTCTCTGTTCTCTTGCTTTAGATGCTCCATGATTCTCAGATGATTGGCTCAGGTATTGTACCGGTGAGTCAACTTGGCTTCAGCACAGAAGAAATACCAATCAATCATCTGGAGAAAACTTGCTTATGCAAATGATGCATGAAATGCAATGCTTAATTGTTTTTATTTTCAAGGAACTTATTATATCATTTGCAAATATATATATATATATATATATATATATATATATATATATATATATATATATATATATATATATATATATATATATATATATATATATATATTTAAATGGCAATTGTAACAATTTGATATGACCAAAAATCTCTTTTTATTTATATAAATTGGAAGGATTACACTAAGTAAAATTTCAGAAACCAAATGAAAAATACAAGATAAAAGGAGACTAGTCATCCTAAGGATCCCTAACAACAATGTTAGAAGATCCGGCTGAAGGCGCGTACTTCCTTCGAATGCGATGGATCTCGGTCTCAAAAGAAGCCTTCATCTGAGTCTTCTCGAGGACAAGTTGATCAACAATCTTCTTCCAAGCAACGGAAGGCTGAGGCATGCTAGAAGATGAAACCTCTGTCTCTCTCTGTCTCTTCGTCACTCGGTCTTCAAGTAGCTCAATAAGCGCATCTTTGTCCTTAGACTCCAACTGCAACTCTTCATGCTTCTTGCTCAAATCACGAAAATGTTCTTCCCATATGTCCTTCTCTTGCTTCATCTTGACGAGCGCGTCTTCCAACTCCTCTACATCTTGGTTAGGGAGAGTTAATGGCTCAACCATAACCATAGACATAGGTCTTTCGCAAGGATAATGCATCTTCAACTCCAAAGCTCTCTTCTTCACCCAAAGAGTGTAATCTTCCAAAGCTACATAATTGCACGGACCAAGCTCAGATCTTCCTTTCCTATGCACATTATGCCAAGCATGCACAATCTTCTGCTTCAAATGTTGGGGATATTTACCCTTTTGATAGAAAAGACCTTCTAAGAAAGTGTTATTAGGTTTGTCTCTCAAGGGGAACCCAAGTTAACGACGAGCCAAAGCAGGGTTGTAGTTAATTCCTCCTGTAAGACCCTAATTTTGACCCTAAGATCCCTCATGGCATCATATCATTGCACATTGCATTTGCCTCAAGGATCATAGCATCTTGGCTCCTTAACCTTTGGGTTGGGACTTGTGTGAGTTAGTTTTAGACCACCAAGCATGATTGAATTGTATATTATTGCTTTTCTTATTTTTTTTACTAACCAAAAGCACAAAAATATGTCACTAACTTGTTTTGTTTTGAAGCTTGAGCAATCATGTGATCCAAGGCTCCTAGGAGGCCCCTATACTCATTAAAATGGCCAGATGAAGTGAAAGCAAGCATGACAATGGTTCCTAAAGCTCTCAATCATCCTATATGCCTCCCAAGTATCTCAATTTGTCAATTTGATCAAGATAAACCAAAGGGCTTGAGGATTGTTTCCCAAGGAAACCCTAATTCATCTGTGCATTGACTGTGCCTTGCTCATGAAGCAACCTCAACCTATGATCAGATAAAATCAAGGTAAGTTCTTTCATTTATCATTTCATGCATATATGAGCTTATGTGAGTGTTCTCAATCATCAATTCATTAAGATTTGAAGTTTGGACTTGAGAAGTTAATCAGTCAATTCATCTGACTATTTTGGAAATCCACTGAGACCTAACTTTTGATGTATTTGACAAATGAAGATGACCCCAAGATAAAAAATGTTCTTAAGAACCTTATGAACAACTTTCATGTTCATCAAAAATCCATTTTAAAATTTGAAGGTCATCATTCATTTCAAAACATTATAGGTCATTTTGACTGAAACCCTAATTTTGGGTCAACTTCCCAAGGACCTAACTCCTTCCTTTTTTTATGATTTTGAGGTGATACCAAATTCATTGGAACGTTTAAGATGTCTAATTCAATTGTTATGTTGGACAAAATTTCATAATCCTAAAATAAACACATGTGATAATACAAAACATTATAGGTCACTTTGGACCAAAGCCATTGAATCTTGAAAAAGTCCAACTTCAAGTGCCCATAACTTTCTCACCAAAACTCCAAATGATGCCAAATTTAAGTCCAAATTGATTGTCTTGAAAATATCTACAACTTTGATGTTAGAGGTTTTGTCATCTGAGGCTTTCATCATTGAAACAGAAGGGCTTAAAGTTGGTCCATTTTGGCAAAATTTCCATATACATGTTTTGTACCTTGAACTTCATGACCAATTTTCAATATTTTCCCAACTCCAAATGGATTTTTTTTCAACATAACATTTGTTCCTCATGTCAAGATCTTTCCAACCATTACCCATATGCCTATGTTTCAATTTGGCAAATGGTATTTTCGAAGAGGAGAAGTTTTAGTTCCAATTATGCATAACATGATTAAATTGCTTGCACAACATATTGTCTTGCCATGTACACGTCCAAATTCATTTGTTTCATCATCAGCATGCAAAACCAATTGAGTTTGGGCCTCACATGCGCCTGTAAAGGCCCATGCATGGAGGACCCAAGCTCATGCACACACGGATTTTTCATTGCTTGCATCATGCCTGGCTATAAATAGAAGCTCCATTCCTCTTCAAAATCCAACCTCAAGGCGCTTGAACTGCTGCAGAAGTAAAATCCCAAACTCCATTAAAAGGAATTTTGATTTTCTCTTTCAATTTTCAAGTTCAATTTTCAACTTCATTGGTTGATCTTTGAACTTCAATTCCTAAACCGTGCTTCCTTGCTACCTCAAGAACACACTGCATCAAAGAATTGGAGTGGATCAAGTCTTGTAAAGTCGCACTTCAAAGGTTGTTGTTCAAACTGTTTTGATTCGAAACTCCTTGGATATTGATAATTTCTTGCATTGCTTGGTACCTCTGAAGTCCTCATGTGAGAGGCAATTGATTTGAGCTTTTAATTTCATGAATTGAGCAAACTCAGATTGAACACCATAAATTTCCATCTCAGATTTTTCTCTCCATAGAGATCTTAGGTGGAAACCAAGGTCACAGGGGTGATGTACATCACCCCAGCTTTCTAAAGATATATAGATCGTGCATTTTGATAAAGATTTGAGAACCTGCAATTTTTGGCCGGAACTGTGAAGCTCACCGGAGAAGACGGTGGTTTCCACCACCGTCCCCACGTGACTGAGTTCCTGGCCCTTGGATATGGCCCCTGGGATCTAATCTCAGCGCTCCATTTGATTGACCTGTTTTAATGCCATGTGTGATGCTGTTGAATCAAGTACACCATGCACGCGCTTATCAACCACTTGATGCGCCACGTTAATTAATGAATCAAGATCAGACGCTCCCTGTTTTTTTGCAATTTCTGAATTTCATTTAATTTCATTTAATTTCCTTTTATTTCAAAAATTCAGAACTTCTTCATTTTTAATCATAAAAATATGGGACCAATTGCATAATTTTCCTCTTAATTTCTAGTTTCTAAAAATGATTTTTAATATTTTTTATGATTCCATTTAAATTTTTTTTGTGAATTTTCTCTTTTCTGGTTATTTTTAATTCATTTAAAATGCTTTCCAATATTCAAAAATGCCAAAAATATTTTCTTAACACCTTTGAATGATGATGAATCCATGAAAAATATTCTCATCAATTTCTTAATTGATTGGAGATTTATTTGAGATTTTAGTTCAATTATGTTATTTTCTTTTCATTTTTAATTATTTAAAATTAGTTTCTGTTTTCAAAAAATGATGATTTTTTTTGTCAAACCTTGTTTGACCATGTTGAACTTAGGATGATCCAATTGGGCTTTTCCAAGTTGATTTGAATTGGATTTGAAGTTTGACCTTTATTTGTTTATTTTGATTCAAGTATTATTTTAATTCCAAAAAATACCAATAATATTTTTATTGTTTCTTGACTTCTAAGCTTCATCTCACTTATGTTTACCATTGATTGATGTTGATTTCATTCATGTTTGATCAATGTGTGTTGGTTATGTCATTTGAATTTCAATTATGTACATTTCATTTCTTCTTCTTCTTCTTCTTCTTCTTCTTCTTCTTTTTTGATCAATGAGTTAATGATTGGTGGTTAGCCTTGACATATGAGGGGCTTAACCTTCTTTGATCCAAATCAAATTCATCTTGATCAAAGATCAAGTGAATTGCTTTGCATTAGAGATAAGTTGCTTCTTGGTCAAGCAAAAAACCTAAATCCATACAAGATCATTTTTCTTTTTCTTTTGGTATGGCAAGTTGTAGGAGCTTGGCTTACTAGTCATGGTCTCTAACTTGTGTTTGTTGCCTATAATTTTATTGACCGGCCTTAGATAGGTGTGACTACTACATTAGTCCACTTACGATTGCTTAACATAGCGCTAAATTGTCTTATGGCACACTAACACTAACTACTAATCACTAACTTTTAATTCAAGCATTTAATTCTTGCACTTTACTTTAATGCAATTTAATTTCTTGCTCACTAATTCATTTGCCTTTGCCGTTTGCTCACTTGAGCTCATGTTTATGCTTATGCAATTTGCCCTTTGCTCACTTGAGCACATTATTGTGTATATACTATTGCCTTGTGTTTGTTTTGTTTTTATTTGTGTTAACCCAATGCAAATGGAGAAAGGACTTAGATTTTAGGACCTTACCTATGCTAATGGAGTTTGAAGAGCAACTAGGCCTCATGCCTTTAGAATGCTAAAATTGTCAAAGAGCAACTAGGCCTCATGCCTTTAGAATGCTTAAATCTTGAAAAAAGACATTGAAAGGACCTTAATTCTAAACTCACTCTTGTCCATTCTTTAATTGAATTGTGGAACTTTTTGATTTGTGTGTTCTTGTGTGCTAGGGATCCTAAACTTGAGCCAATTAGAAGAACCATTATCATGGACATTTCAAGATAAGAGATGCAAAAGCCAATTGGAAGATTCCTAGGAGCTTGATTGATTGTTTGCTTGATTGCTTGAGTTATTTTCTTATTGCTTGCTAATTCCAAAGGAATGGAGCAATTTGGATCATCTTTATGATCTCAAGAAGGGAACTCCAAGTGGTTTTATTTCTCTTCCCTCATCTTTGCATGCTTAGGACCTAGCCCTTCTCTTCTTCTCTCCACTCTAACCCAAGTCAAACTTTTGTGCAAACATTAACATTGTTTTCAAAATTAGAAACCTAGGCACTATGCCTTTGATTTTTTCAAACTCTTTTCGTAACACTTATTTTGAATTGAATCTTAAGTCAACTTTGACCTTATTTTGTGAATACTTTTCATTTGTAATTACAACTCACTCAATTGTTTTTATGGTTCCAATGACCATTTGTGTTAAAACTTTTCATAAACATTATCTATTAGGTTTGAGTTATCCTAGAGTTTGATATAATACTCACATGTATCCTTAGTGATGGACTATAAGTCTTCCATGCTTATTATAGGGTTAACCCCTCACTAACATGTTGAAGCTCTCCTCACATGGTCGATTTGTGGTTTTAGGTTGAGTTTTCTCCCTTTGATAAAAAAAGACCGCAAGGCTTTTGGCCAATCAATTCACCAACTTCTTTTGAGATTTTTACCCCGAACTACGAGGTTTTGATCCTACCTTTTTAAGATGGTATGTAGGCAGTGGGTTTATCCATTCAAACACAAAATTGTAAATAATTTGTATATTCTTTTCTCATCTCCCCAATCATGTTTGCACAAATACTTTCACAAATACCAACCTACCTTACAACATTTGTAAAAAGGTCTCCCTTAGAGTACTAAGGATGTTTTTGGTGCTTAAAACCTTCCCATTGCATAACCAACCCCCTTACCCAGATCTCTGACATTTTTATTAGTTTTTGACTTGATAAAACTTCTCGGTTTTTGTTCGCTTTCTAACCTTTCCTTTGGATAAATAGAAGTGCGGTGGCGACTCGAATTATATGATTTACTTTTGATTTAGTCAGTAAATCTAAAGGTAATGAATACCCCGCTACACCTCCTTGTGTACCAATGAGAGGCACATTAGAGAATTCACCACAACTATCAATAGCCTCCAAACTGCTCAAAGACGGATCATACCAAACTATATCATCATTAGTGAGAGACATAAGTCTCTAAGACCACCTTAGACATTGTTTGTTCTCCACAAAAGCAGATGTCTGAGGCAAGTGCAAAATAAACCAATTGTACAGAAGAGGAATGCAACAGACGATAGTTCCACCACGCTTAGAATTCCTTAGATGCAAAGAGAAATACATATCACCCAACAAAGTAGGCACAAGATTCCGAATCAAGAAAAGTCTAATGGCATTAACATCAACAAAATCGTCAATGTTAGGGAACAAAGCTAATCCATAAATGAGCAACACAAAGATAGCTTCAAAAGCGTCCACACTACCGGCTTGAGTAAAAGCAGTAGCTTCCTTGATGAGGAAATAAGATGGCAACCCAAACAATCCTCCGTTCTTCACCCAATGAGCCTCTATCTCAGACTTCTTCAAGTGAAGAGCTTCAGCAATAATACTAGATCGGGGAATCTCCTCCAATCCACTAAAAGGAACTCTACTAAAAACAAGTATCCCCAAAAGATGAGAATACTCCTCCAAGGTAGGCATAAGCTAAAAATTTGGGAAAGTGAAACAACGGTAGAGAGGATCATAGAACTTCACTAGAACACTCAAAAGTCCATCAACCACATCAGCAAACAAGATAGACATTAGCTTCCATGACGTTGTTTGAAGTCCAAGGGATCTAATACAAAATATGCTAGCTTCCTTAACTCTTTCAAATCGGGACATTTGAAACTGTACTTCTTAGTGTTCCTTCGTCCACAGTCCATGGTTTGAAAATATTTGCGAATAATACCTCAATTTCTTGAAATTTTCGTGTGATGAATGTTATGATGCGCATGAATGCATGAATGCAACAATCATAAATAAGGGATCACACACAAGGCAAACAAAGGTCAAGGGATGAATCAAGTCATTGTCAAGATCAATCATCCATTTTGGTGGATTATGGTTTACACCTTATCAACACCCAAGTTCCATTGATATTGACGAGACTTGATTGGATCAACCAAGAATCAAGGGTTTGTTGTAAGTCACGAGCATGGAGTCTGGGTAAGAACCATCCCAAAGGAGTGAAATAAGGATAAAAACCTATAGATCATGTTCTAAAAAGTTCCCAGAGTCTTAATTCCATCTATCGGATATTACAGGTTAAGATGACTGACTCATCGACCCATAATATTCTCAAGAGAAACTCGTTTGAGTGTAGTATCGTGTAACAACTTTTATCAAGTCTACATTTGAACAGTTTCCGCACTACGTCCTAAATAGGCCAAGAGGGGGTAAATGTTCTACGGTCCTCAGCTTCTCAGACTCAAATTAGAGATAGTAATGCCTAACCATAAATACTTGTGTGACATTTCCAAATCCAAAAGAGTCTCCACTGAGCGGATGGATCTCAAGCCAACTTGTTAAGGACTACTCCACACAAGTCGAACATGACTATACCATCCTCCTATCTTAATTGCACTCAAGTTCGGGTTAGAACTTATCTCACCACTCAGAGATCACCAAGCACAACAAACATATTATATCACACAAATATATATATATATATATATATATATATATATATATATATATATATATATATATACAAACATCACATCTATACAAATATATACACAGAAAAAGTAGGCTAAACCCACTGGACACTACTCCCCAGCAGAGTCTCCATTTAATTTCTGTAGTGGTAAATTTATGATCATCAAGCTATGGGTAAGCTAGAGATCAAATAACAAGAGTCGCCACCGCGCTTTTATTGTTTCCAAGGGAAAAGGGAAAAAGTATGAACAAAACCCAAAAAGTAAGAAGTTTTCAAATCAAAATTAATAAAATTTCAGAGATTATAGGTAAGGGGGTTGGTTACACAGAGGGAAGGTGTTAGCACCCAAAGTGTCATAGGTACTCCTAGGGAGCCCTTTTTGTGTGCATATGTATTTGGTATAAAGTGATGTTTACAAACAAATAGAATGGGGGGATGAGAAAAGAATTCATTAATTATATTTTTGTGTTTGATAAGACCTTCGGTGTTGTGCCTACGTACCAACATAAAAATGAGGGATCAAAACCTCGTAGTTCGTGGTACAAATTTCAAAGTGGATGCATTGCTTTTAACAAAAATTAAGTTTGAAAGGCACTAAGGCCTAAAAATGGTTTGAATGAGTTAGTTCTTTTTGGCTTTTTGAAAGTTTAAGTCAATTATAGTTAAGTTTATTTATAAGTTTGATTTAACAAAAGAAGTTTGAAAATGCAATGGCATAAGGCCAAAGTTTCTATCTTTTTTGCAAAAATGGTCGAAGTTTAGAACAAAATAAGTTCACACAAAGAAGATTTTGAAAAATAGAGGGAGAGATTTTGAAATTAAAGAAATGGGGAGGAGATGAAGAGACTAATCCTATGCACAAAATTAAAAGTTTAGAGTTGAAAAGATCTGACCAAATGGGTAGCAATCCAATAGACAAGAGTGTCAATAGAAACTCAAAATTCCCTTGGACTTTTTAGAATCAAGCAACACACAAATGCACAATTATATTATCTTGAAGATCAAGGCATCAAATAAAGATGGCCATATCCAAGATTATCCATTCCGTGATCTTCTTAAAGGTAGCCCATGTAACAGATGAATTTCACAAGTCACAAGTTCAAAATAACAGCTTCACAATGGTCATGTTGCAGATGAACTTAGAGAGATCTTGAATTATGTATCAGAAGAAGTTTCAAATTGCAAGCACTTGGTTTCTCAACAAGTTGGCATTGGCCAAGTCCTTTAGCATAAGAATGTTGCCTAAGTTCTAAGTCCATTGGTCCAAGATCAAGCCAACAGTCCACATAATTTTTTAGGGTTTTTGTTGTTATTATGTACATTAATGGTAAAAGGCCACACAAACAAACAAAGTATACACAAACAAAATATATCACACAATATGGTCCAAATGGACAAAGTGAAAATTGCATTAATATAAACAATTAGAATGATATGAACAATGACAAATGTATAAAAGCTAGAATTAAATGGCATTAAAGTAAATGGCTTGAAATTAAAAGTTAGAAGTTAATAGGTTAGAAGTTAGTATTGTTTTGTTTTTGCTTTTCATTCTTTTTAGACATTCTTTGGAGATCACTCAACCCACTTATCACAATCATGAATCCTTGAGCCAAAACATCTTCCAAAGGAAGGAAAGAAGGCCAAGTTTCCACACAATACCATGAAAGAGGGGAGACTTACAATCTCACTAACTAGAATGCTATGCCTTTTATGTCACAAATGTAGCGCTATGTTAAGCAATCGTAATTGGACTTTTGTAGAAGTCACAACTATTTGAGGCCGAGCAATAGAATTTTGGTGTTAATGCATGTTAGAGACATAGTATTATGAACTATGCTCATGAAACATACCACACACAAAAAGAATATGCAAAAGGTGTGGCCTAATCTCATCCATACTCATGTTAATTTTTCAATCAACTAGTTTTAGGACTTTGAGATATCATAGGCCAAATGAGATGAATGCATCAAGAAGGGGAATGAGATGAAGAGGGAGGGGAATAGATGAAAACTCAAATTGATCAAAGGATGACTTTTTCCAAATTAATATAATTCATTCATTTTGGGAGATGGAATGTACATTCCATCAATCCCCTAAATCCAATGATATTAACTTGACAAAGTCAAATCAACTTTGACCAAGGCCCAACAACAAGAGTCAAACACCAACAAGTCATCACAATTGGTCAACAAATTTTTTTGGCATTTATTCCAATTAAAAAAAAAACTAAAATAATACATTTAAATTAAATATGGTTTGTCAAATTCCTAAAACCTCATCAAAACACCAAAAAAATGGCCATGAAATTTATCATAGGTCAAACAAGTTCAAAGGACCTTGGAGAATTTTTTTTAGAATTTTCAAAGACTTAAAAGTATTTTTAAACAATTAAAAACAAATGAAAGATCAATTAAATCATGAAAAATATTAATAATGATCCAAAAAATAATTTTAATTCAGAATATGAAAGAGGAAAATATTTGAAATTTTTTGGTGAAACTCTCATATTTTTTGGATCAATATTAAAATTAATATGAATTAATGAAAATAAAGCAATTAAAATGAAATTCAAATAATCAGAAAAAATGTGGACCACTTGATCTCCCTCATTAATTGAGGTGGCAGATAAGGTGGTCACCAGCGCGCGTTCCATGGTGCGCCTGAGTCAAATGTCCACACGCTTGGTAATTAAAACACACGCTCGTGATTAAAACAATTTAAATTAATCCAAAGGCTCAGGACCATGCCACATCATTGCCGGAGCAAAGCGTCGGTCGTCTTCTCAGGTGACCTTGGCCGGACTGGTCCATTCATCACCTTATCAAAAATGGAAAAGGAGGACATTATCTGAAAGAAAAAATGGCATAGAGCACGAATCTGACCTCAATTCATCTTAACTCCAAGTATATTGAGAGATACATGGAGTTGAAATTTGAGGTACATGAACTGAGTTGCTGCGATTTAGCCTCAAAGCAACTCAATCTTCTTGCCTCCATTGGTAGGACTTCAGACAACCAAAGAATCAAGAGAATTGAGCAAGATTGAGAGAGAATCGAAGAGATGAAAAATTCTGAAAAATACCTTCAATGTAGGTATGGATTCAACTGTTCTTGCCTTGGCTAGTGCTTGATCTCACTCCAAATGTTTGCAGAAGTAGAATGGAATGCAAAAAAGACCTTGGACCCCTGGAGTTTTGAATCTCAAAACAGTGAGAATTCAAACTCAATTTCAAGTGAAATTCTCAGGATTATCCTTTAGAATGAGAGGGTTAGAGGTTTGGGATCAAAGCTGGTGCGAATGTCTGTGAAATTCTAAGTAGAAGGGGCTCTATTTATAGCCAATTCAATTGATATTTGCACACTTGAAGTAAACTTCCAAAATTAGCAATGTGTGATGCATGAGTGCATGGGCGTGTACAGGCCCATGAAATCACTCCATCTGATCCATAATTGAGTTCAAACAAGGCTGAAGTCATGTTGGAATGCTAGACAATTGTGCATGGATGTTTGAAGTTCAATCTTGCCAAATGATGATGCAATGTTCATGCCATGCGCAGCCCTAGCAATTCTTGTCCAAAATGGATGAACTTGGACTTTTTGGAAAGGTTAGATCAAGAGTAACAACTTTCATGTTCAACACTTTTACATTTAAAGCTTGTATCACGATTAATTTTGAGGTGGAAGTTTGGAAATTTCAACATGTTGAAAAGTTTTCTAGGTGTCAAGCCATATATCTCAATATTCCACCTTGCTTAACTTTTTATGTGAGCTTTAAATGAGAAAAGTGTCTTAATCAAAGTTGTATCTCTTTCAAAGACCTTCAAACTTGTCACCAATTTCATGTAATTTGGATTTGAAATGATAGAGTTATGCATTTTTGAAGATTGGAAAAATCACTTGTTTAATGGTATAGGTCAAAAGTGACCTATAATGTAGCCTCATATCACATGCTCATAAATGTTGAATTAGATCTCACTCCACACATCAAAGTTGAAGTAGACATCTTGAATTTGATTGTGCAACTTGTAAATATTTCATCTCATAAAAATTGAGCAAGTTATGGCCTTGGGAAGTTGACTTTCAAATTAGGGTTTAGACAAAATGACCTATAATGTTTCAACATAGAAAATGATTTTGAAAGCAAATCAAGCTCTAGGTCTCAACATAAAAGTTGTTTGGAATGTCATTTAGAGTAAGTTTTCTCTTGGAATCACTTTCATATGGTGAAAATTGTAGGAGATAGGGTCTAGGGAGACCTAGTTTTGATCAGATGAATTCGTCTGGCCAACCACCACCAACCAACTTGCTAACCTTCAATTATTTTGACTTTCTAGGCTCATGGTAGATCATATATGCATAAGATGATGAAATTTGAAGTGTCCCTTGAGAAATTTGAGAAATTGGTGAGATCGCTTGTTGGAGAAGTTACTCAAGATACCTAGTCAAACTAGGGTTTCCAAGGCAAATCACCCTCAAACTCTTGAAGAAAACTTGATCAATATAACATGTAGAAATCATTGGGACTCATATATGATGCTCATAACCATTCTTGTATCAATTGATGGTTGCGCTCTTTGTCATGAGGGTCTCAAACCCTAGATATTAACTTGATAGATCAATGGGGATCATGCCCTACCTACAAAAGAGTTAGGCAAATGCAAAGATATATTTTTGGTATTTTGGTTAGTAAAATGATAATATACAAGTATGATAGAATCACAAAGTACTTGGTGATCTCTCCCAAAACAAACCTAATGAAAGAGGGGTAAGGAAAATGCCAAGGTATGATCCCAATGCTAATGCTTATGATGAAATTGTATGAGGGATCTTAGGGTCAAAATTGGGGTCTTACAAGTTCCTCTAAGTTAGGTTGTGTTATGATGAACTTATTTCAATATTGTTGGGTGATATGATGATTTGACTTTGTATGAATCTTTTGATCTATAATTCTATTCAATTGCTTATTTTTCTTAATGATTTTTATGTGAGATATTCTTTTAAATTGATTGTGGGAACATAAAGAATACTGGCCATTAGTATATGTGTTGGACCTAGAGAAATTTTTGTACTTACACTAGATGAATAGGAATAGGAGACCCCGAGTAGTGGCATAGGGAATTAACGGTTTGTGCATCGCCTAATCCTGCTTATGCTGGTGGACTAGAGATAGAAAGCTCTGAGTAGTGATTAGTGAGTTATTTCGCGAGGGATCAATTATAGAGGCTTTGTTAATTTGTTGTGGAGTTAACTAATAAGGTCATTCATATAAGGCATCAAACATCAAAAATAGTGAAATATGGGCTTCTAAACACAATCTGACCGCTTTCGTAATTATGTTTAAACACTTATTTACTTTTCTCATTTCAAACTCGAAGCAGCCCCCCCCCCCCCCCCCCCCTTACTATTTTCTATACATTGCACACATCTTGTCTTATTAAAAAGCAGTCCTTGTGGATTCACTCCTTTTATTATTGCGATACTATCGACACACTTGCCGAGAAGTCATCACCTAACCACTTTCATATTATTGTCAGAACACTTTATTTTCTTTTCACAATTAAAACTTGAATCACCCCCCCCCCCCCCCCCAATTAGTATTTTCTAAACATTACACAATATTGTCTTATTAAATAGTAGTCCTTGAGGATTTGATTTTTTATTACTTCGACATTGTCGGTACACTTGTTGAGAAGTCATCAATACTCTAACTTGCATAAGAAAATCCTAATAAATAGGTTAATAAAAGTCAACCTTCTATAGTTGACTTTGACCAAAAGTAAACTGAAGCACACTCTTTCTTCTTTTCCAAGTAATAATCCCAAATTGACTTGATCCATAAGTAAGCACAATAAAACCCTATTAATAACATCCACTTAGAGTTCACAACATCTTGTTCCATAATTAAAAATAAGAGCACCAATCATAGTCATCTAATCAAATCATTAATATCCAAATTTTGAGACAACCCAGTTGAAATCATGAACATTTTGAACCAATGATGTTATCTTATGCAAATGAAAGATGAAATGAATGGTTGTATGCTCTTGACTAAAAATGAGTCATTAAGGTAAATTTATGCAAATGAAATTGAGAGGCTATAAGCTAGATGATTTAAATAGGGGTAGGGCAAACTTGGGTGTTAATAGCAATGACTTTCACTCATTCAAGGTAGAGGAGGATTAAATATAAAGATCTAAATTTTTTCACTTTGAAGAGAAGAGATACATATACGCATTCATGATTTTCTTGTCTTTCCTCCACTAACATGTTTTGACAGGTATTGGTAGTTGTGATATTCCCGATGGGTTCCACAAAGGTAAGAGGATTGATTGTGTACTTACAAAAGGTAAGTAATATAGGGTATAAAGGTAATTTGCAGAGTTCAATATTTTATTGTGCAAAAGGAAGAGACGTCTTGCAAAATTCAAATGAGACTTTGCAGGAAAATGACAGGACTTTCCGGCATAAAAGGTAGAGGAAACTTCCAAAAGGCAAGTCAAGGAGTATGACGTTTCCTCATGCAAAAGGAAAATGAGGATTCTTTAGAAAAAGTCCAAGAAGATATCTGAAGATGAGTATGATTTTCTCACGCAAAAGGCAATGAGAACTCCTTAGCAAAAGGCTAAGAAGAAGGATGAAAGTGAATGTAATTTCTCATGCAAAAGGAAATGAGAACTCATTGGCAAAAGGCCAAGAAGGCGAATGAAGGTGGACATGAATTCTCACGCAAAAGGAAATGAGAATTCCTTAGCAAAATGCCTAGGAGAAAAATATTTCCTCATACAAAAGGTAATGAGAATTCCTTAAAAGGCTAGGATGACTTGCGAAAGGCAAGTGAATAGTAAATGCAATCCCTCACGCAAAAGGAAATGAAGGACTTTTCTTGTGCAAAGGTTGGAGAGGGCTTGCAAAAGGAAAGTATAGGATGGATTAATTTTTACTCTACAAAAGGAAAAGGAGACTTGCTAAAGGAAAGAAAAGGAGACATATGTTCTTCTCATGTAAAAGGCGGACAATACTTACAAAAGGTAATCGACGATAGAAATTTATTTTCCTATGGAAAAGGCAGAGGATACTTACAAAAGATAAGCAATAAGAAGTAAACCAAAGAGTCTTCCCATGCAAAAGAAGAAGGGTACACACAAGAAGTAAGTGTAAACAAATGAATATGTCCATGCAAAAGATAAGGGGAACTTATAAAAGGCAAGTATACTGGAAATAGAATTCCTCAACCAAAAGGCCAAGGGAACATGCAAAGACAAGTTCAAAGAAAAAGGGATTTCCCATGCAAAAGGAAAAGGGTACTTACAAAAGGTAAGCAGAAGCGACCAAATTTTTCTCCATACAAAAGAAAAGGGGTACTTACAAAAGGTAAGCAGAAAGACAAACTTCCCGTGCAAAAGGCACTGAGGGACTTGCAAAAGGAAAGTGTTTGGTGTATGAATTTCTTATGCAAAAGACATAAAATACTAATGAAAGGCAAATAATATTCGCAAAAGGCAAATAAGGAATGAATTCTTTAGGGGAACCTACCAGGGATGCCAATTAGGACTTTTGTAGGGATTATGTTCACTTCGACTGAGGATTTGTCTATGCTTTCGAGAAAGGCTTGAATCTTGGCTTATGCTAAGTATGCATGTTTGAATTTGTATTGTGTAATAATCCATATTGATGGATATACTACATGTTTTGGTGATGTTATGACATGTAATGACAGATTACTATATCAAAATAACGATGTATGATCGGGCTTTTGTTATAAATATGATAGGCAGGGCCTAGTGATTTTTGTCCAAAGGATCAAAATGAAGCAACACTTTTGTATACCCATATTGATTGGTGTCAATGAAGACGGATTACCAATAGTGATTGGATTTTCAAGATGCTAATGTAGATTGGGTTTGATCTCTTTTGAAGGTGCCAATAATGATTGGGATTTGAAGGTGCCAATAAAGATTGGGCTTTGATTTATTTGTGTGAAAGGTCTTTACCTCTTAACATTCCCGTTCTCTTGATAATTATGTAGTTGTGAGACATGTCTGGATCTTTTCCAATGCCCCGAGTTCGATATGTGTGGGCAAGTTGCATGCTAATTATCCTGAGAGAATGATGGTTCTTATGATTTGTTAGGTCAAGATGACCTTTGCGATTTTGTGTCCTGTGCACCGAATGTATTATTTGAAAATCGTGGTTATCATTTTGACATTTCAAAATCAAAGTAATTTCGTTTTTCTTTCAACGCTTTTTATTATCCCCAAAATTTTCAATGCATTGTTTATTAAAAATAAATTGTCACTTTGCAAACAAGCAGGAAAAGTAAAAATGAGGAGCACGTTTGATAAAATAAATTTTTATTAATAAGAAGGTTGAACTATAAATAGGCAATTACATAAGAAAGCAATTCCTAAAGGAGGTAATTGCGAAGAAAAAAACAACAATGGCAATGAGAAAAGCTCGGATTTCCATTAAGGTCCAACTCTGTTATAATCCACATATCCTTGAAGATCTTGGTACTTTTCTTCCAAGGAGAGTGATTGGGTCAATTGTTCCCATATGGGGTTTCCATGGTTGTAGTGGATTCACATATTCTTCACAGACCGCAACCTCTTGCCTTTTAAATACCTATCTTTTCCTGGACTGCCCTTCCGGGTTTTCAGTCCACCAGGATATCCTTTTTTTCCTAAGTTTCCCCTCAGAGTTTTCTGATGGAGAATTGCCATCCAAGGCGCAGCGGAATTAAAAAATTTCTCCATTTAGTGATCCTTACGAATGGGCATGATCAGTGATAGAATCGTTACCTCTTGTGGCGATTCAAACCTTTGGTGCAGATCTCTTGCAACAATCAAAACCTTGGATACAAATCCACGGAGCGATCACAAACGTTGAACGATGACAACGTCTCTACTCAGTCCACACGAACGGATTCCTTCAATCGCAGTGCTAGTTGTTATGAATGAAGGCTTTGATTGAGAGAGAGAGGGAAACGAAATTCCAAGTCTCTACTTGAATTTCAGTCTGAGTGGAGTGACAATGCTTCTACCCAAGGGTTCTATTTATAGAACCACTTGTGTGGGCTTGAAGCTAAAAAGCCCACTTAAGTATATTTTGGCCCATATCTCATAATATGCCAAAATCACTTAAGTATTTGGTACCTTACCATATTTCGTCTCCCACTTAAGTGCACCGTACCTTACGGTGTTCCTTAGTTACTCTATTTCTCATCAATCCGTCCTTTGTGTGTGACCCTGTAGGTTTTTGCGACGTTGGCAATTATATTAAATCACACATTTAACATAATAAACAGTGAGCGGTATCTAGCAACACATCACTGCTACCCAAGTCACGAAAATGTCATGTGATCTGACAAAACCTCCTGTGATAATAATTATGTGTATAATTACCCCTTTGCCCTTATGTCTATATTGAACACAAGGTATAGACCGTGTCACCCTTGTCCAGTTGAATATTGGGCCCATAGACATTTATCCTATTACGCAGGATGGGCAAATTCCATCTAGGACACTCATGTCCCTCAGCATGCTTTGTGGAGTACCCATCAACTGTCTTTATGGTTATCCAGTTACAGACAATGTTGGATCAGCAATAAAGCACTCGACTCTACATCTAGGATCCATAGTGGTTTCAGGTCGAAGAGTGGTATACACTATTATCACCATGAGAATAACTTATGACACTTTGCATAACTTTCTATATAGTATTCTCATAGCGGGTCAATCCGGTATAAATATTACTCCTAATATTCATACCTATGTTTAAGACTTGATAACTCTTTATCCATGATCCATGAGATGTGATCATCAGTCTACAAACATAATAGTCTTAATGCTTTAATGTTATCCCACTTCACACTAAAGCTCGACTACGGATACTTTAAGAATAGTGTCCTTATGTTTAATGTGCTCTCATGATTAAGTCACACTTAATACATTAAACGGACTATCTATTCCAGGGACTTTATTAATCAACCATAATAAAGAAAATGCCTTTTATTTATTAATAAATAATTCGATACAAGTACCAAAAGTATTGGCCTCTAGGGCTTACACCAACAATCTCCCACTAGCGCTAGAGCCAATCAGGCATACCCCTTATGCCCATTGATCTAGTATGGCCATCATGCTTCTGCTGTGCAAGAGGCTTTATCAATGGGTTAGCTATATTGTCAACTGTAGGTACTTTACATATTTTCACATCTCCTCTATCTATTATCTCTCGAATGAGATGATAACACCTAAGTATGTGCTTGGATCGTTGGTGAGATCTAGGCTCCTTAGCTTGTGTGATAGCACCATTGTTATCACAATAGAGACCAATGGGATCCACAATGCTAGGGACTATACCAAGTTCACTAATGAACTTCCTGATCCAAACAGCTTCCTTTGCTGCACTTGAGGCAGCAATATACTCGGCCTCGGTTGTAGAATCAACAACTGTATCTTGCTTTGAACTTTTCTAGCTCACAGCGCCACCATTCAAGCAAAACACATAACCAGATTACGATCTAAAGTCATCCTTATCTGTCTGGAAGCTAGCATCGGTGTAACCAATTATAGCCAATTATTCCTGACCTCCATATATCAAGAATGAGTCCTTAGTCCTTCTCAAGTACTTAAGGATAATCTTGACAGCTACCTAATGGGCATCACCAGGATCAGATTGATACCTACTCGTTACACTTAAAGCATACGAGACATCTGGTCGAGTACATAACATGGCATACATGATATATCCTATTGCAGATGCATATGGAATCTTATTCATGCGTTCCCTCTCTTCCTTAGTTGAAGGGGATTTTGTTTTTGATAGACACATGCCATGTTGCATAGGTATGAATCCTTTCTTGGAATCATGCATATTAAAGCGTCTCAGCTCTTTGTCTATGTATGTACTCTGACTTAGGCCAAGCAGTTTTCGTGATCTATCTATATAGATTCTGATTCCTAATATATAGGCTGCTTCACCTAGGTCCTTCATAGAAAAGCATTTCCCCAACCAAGTCTTTACTTGTTGCAGGGTAGGAACATCGTTTCCAATGAGTAATATGTCATCTACATATAATACCAGGAAAACGATCATGCTCCCACTAACCTTTTTGTAGACACAAGGCTCATCTTCGTTCTTGATGAATCCATATTGTTTTACCGTTTCATCAAAACGAAGATTCCAGCTTCTGGAAGCTTGCTTCAATCCATAGATTGATCTTTGTAGCTTACATATCTTATGGGCTTCTTCTGGTATGTCAAATCCTTCAGGCTGTGTCGTGTACACATCCTCAAGAAGATTCCCATTAAGGAAAGCAGTTTTGACATCCATCTGCCATATTTCATAATCATGATATATAGCGATAGCAAGTAAAATCCGAACAAATTTAAGCATTGCAACTGGTGAAAAGGTTTCATCATAGTCAACACCATGAATTTGTTTATATCCTTTTGCAACCATTCTTGCCTTATAGGTATGTACCTTACCATCCATGTCAGTCTTCTTTTTGAAGACCCACTTGCATCCTATAGGATTAACTCCTACAGGAGGCTCTACCAAGGTCCAAACTTGGTTTGTGTACATGGAATCTATTTCGGATTTCATGGCTTCTAGCCACTTCTCAGACTCGGGACCAATTATGGCCTCTTGGTAGGTCACAGGCTCATCTTGATCCATGAGTAATACATCACCTTGATCTGTTATGAGATATCCATATCTCTCAGGTAGGTGACGTATCCTGCTTGACCTATGCTGGTCTTGTTCTACTTGAGCAAGTTGCTCTTCCACAACCACTTGTGTTTCCTGCTCTAATTCCTCCGTAGGTGTATCGATGCTTTGTGATTCTTGAATTTCTTCAAGCTCTACTTTCCTCCCACTGGTTCCTTTGGAAATAAAATCCTTTTCTAGGAAAACTCCAGTTCGAGCGACAAACACTTTGCCCTCAGAAGGATTGTAGAAGTAATATCCTCTTGTTTCTTTAGGATACCCCACAAATAAGCATTTGTCAGATTTGGGCTCAAGCTTAGTTGAAATTTGTTGTTTCACATAAACTTCGCAACCCCAAATCTTCATGTAAGACATATGTGGTCTCTTACCACTCCATATCTCATATGGTGTCCTATCAACCTTTTTGGATGGAACACGGTTAAGTGTGTAAGCTGCTGTCAATAGCGCATGTCCCCAAAATGAGTTTGGAAGATCGGCGTGACTCATCATGGATCGGACCATGTCCAACAAGGTTCGATTTCTCCTCTCAGACACACCATTCCATTGGGGTGTTCCAGGAGGAGTGAGTTGGGATAGGATCCCACACTCTTTCAGATGATCATCAAACTCTAGGCTTAAATATTCACCACCTCGATCTGATCAAAGATCTTTAATATTCTTACATAGTTGGTTTTGTACTTCATTCTTAAATTCTTTGAACTTTTCAAAGGACTCTGATTTGTGTTTCATTAAATACACATGACCATATCTACTGAAATCATCAGTAAATGTGATGAAGTACTGAAAACCTCCTCTGGCTGGTATGTTCAGTGGACCACATACATCAGTATGTATGAGGGCCAAAAGATCATTAGCTCTTTCACCTTTTCCTGTGAATGGAGACTTTGTCATCTTTCCAATTAAACAAGATCTGCATGTCTCATATGATTCATAATCAAAAGAGTCCAACAGTCCATCTTTATGGAGTTTGGAAATGCGTTTCTCATTTATGTGGCCTAATCGACAATGCCAAAGGTAAGTTGGATTTAACTCATTAGGTTTCATCATTTTAGTATTAATGTTATAAATAGGCATTTCAAGATCAAGGACATATAATCCATTGTTCATTTGAGCAGTAGCATAGAATATATCATTCAAATAAATTGAACAACAATTGTTCTTTATTATGAATGAAAAACCGAACTTGTCCAAACAAGAAACAGAAATAATATTCCTGCTAATTGCTGGTACATAATAATAGTTCTCTAACTAAATTATTAAACCACTAGGTAAAGTCAATTCATAAGTTGCTACGGCTAAGGCAGCAACCTTTGCTCCATTACCAACTCGTAGGTCGACTTCACCTTTTGCCAATTTTCTACTCCTTTTTAGTTCTTGCACATTTGTACAAATGTGAGAACCGCATCCAGTATCTAATACCCATGATGCAGAAGTAGATAAATTAATTTCAATAACAAAAACACCTGAAGTTGGAGTCTCTACTCCATTCTTCCTATCTTCCAGGTACTTTGGGAAGTTCCTCTTCCAGTGTGCGGTCTTACCGCAATGGAAGCAGGTGCCTTCTTCTTCTATGCTTCCACTAGGCTTCAAAGCAGCAATAATGGGTTTGGGTTTGGAAACTTCCTTGCCTTTCCCTTTATCATGTTTGAGGATAATTCTCAGGTTTCGGTACCAATCCAGGAAATTTGTCCCAGACAATTTTTCCTTGTCAAGTTTTGATCGCAATATGTTGTTAAAGGTGTTTGTTGTCATGGTAATCTACATAAGGATTAATGAAAATATAAGTATCATTGACATATTTAATTAGGCCTTTAATTAAATATGCTCCCACTATTTTACTCAAAATAAATGACCCTCATCATTTGATTCGGAAAATCCCGTTGGAAGATTTTCTAGTGGGTCGAGATCCATATTTCACTTCGTTCTAAGTCCGCGTAGGCGGATAACACAAAACTAGGTTATTTAGGTAGGAACTCCTTCCAATTGTATCTCATACAACTCTCGAAAATTTTAGTTGGGTGAATAACTCCTTATTCCAATCCATCATATGGATCATTCCCAAACTCTTGCTTCTAAACATATATATAATCTTATTATAATTTGTTTATTTAAGTTTGACCCATTGTTTTAACAGTTGGATATTACAATTATCCCATCGCACCTTACTAATATATAGATCATGCACCTCGCGTAGGCGAAACCTACATTATCCATTACTAGTCTTGATGAGTGTTAAAACTTGGAAAGCATAAACTTAATATTTAATTTGAGGGAATTGCAATTTTCTGATCTCACCGGCTTGTTTATCATATAAACCGTCTCTCACGTGCATCAACTTACATTCACATGCATCAACATACATACATAATGAAACAGTTATGGCCCCTAGCGCAATTGTTCTCCCAAGCCAATGAGAGAACCTAAGCTAACCTACAACGATCTAAGCTTCTCCAAGCAAGACCTTCAAGGTTGTCTTCCTTTGGCACTGACTTCTTTGCTTTCTTCATATCATTACATTACAAAAGAAACTCGTTTTACATACGAGGGAGTGAGATGAGAAAAAAAGTTACATTTGGGAGATAAAGAGAGAGGCACGACACGCAGGTCGTATTTTAAAATCCTAAACAAAATAAAGGAAGACTAAGGCCATAACCGATCACCACAAGACAATAATAAACACTTTATTATTATTATTAATTCCTTTAATTAATTAAAATCAAATTAAATCTCGACGACCGATCACCACATTTTAATGAATAATTCATTTAAAATCGATGTCGCTTTTCGTATCAACACTTGATACTTTTAAAGCACTGAGTTAGCCGAACGGGTGAAAATTTCCTTGCGTTAACCGGTTAACCATATGCGTTAACCGATTAACACTGTTTGAAATCTGAAAAAAAAAATTGTTTTCTGCCTTGCGTTAACCGGTTAACCAAATCGTTAACCGGTTAATACTGTTTGAAAATGTCTTGGAAAACTGTTTTCCGTCTTGCGTTAACCGGTTAACCAAAAGTGTTAACCGGTTAACACTGTTTGAAAAACTCAAAATTTTATTTCGTAATGCGTTAACCGGTTAACCATATGCGTTAACCGGTTAACACTATTCCAAAAAGTGTTTAGAAAGCACAACTCTTGTGCTTCACCATACTAATGTCGGATCAAGAAGCAAATGACCATTGATCGCTCAAAGGAAAACAATTATTGAATGTTTGAATGAACGAAACGAGAACACTATATCATATATAATGTATTTTGCATCAGGATTACATATATCATATATATGACTTGATCGATCTCAATTTAATCTTTGATTCATTCTATCTTTAATCATATTAATATAGAACAAAAACAGTTATCAGATTCATGGTTTCGTAAGTGGCTCTGATACCACCAATGGAGAATTGCCATCCAAGGCGCAGCGGAATTAAAAAATTTCTCCATTTAGTGATCCTTACGAATGGGCATGATCAGTGATAGAATTGTTACCTCTTGTGGCGATTCAAACCTTTGGTGTAGATCTCTTGCAACGATCAAAACCTTGGATACAAATCCACGGAGCGATCGCGAATGTTGAACGATGACAACATCTCTACTCAGTCCACACGAACGGATTCCTTCAATCGCAGTGCTAGCTGTTATGAATGAAGGCTTTGATTGAGAGAGAGAGGGAAACGAAATTCCAAGTCTCTACTTGAATTTCAGTCTGAGTGGAGTGACAATGGTTCTACCCAAGGGTTTTATTTATAGAACCACTTATGCGGGCTTCAAGCTAAAAAGCCCACTTAAGTGTATTTTGGCCCATATCTCATAATATGCCAAAATCACTTAAGTATTTGATACCTTACCATATTTCGTGTCCCACTTAAGTGCACCGTACCTTACGGTGTTCCTTAGTTACTCTATTTCTCATCAATCCGTCCTTTGTGTGTGACCCTGTAGGTTTTCGCGATGTTGGCAATTATATTAAATCACACATTTAACATAATAAACAGTGAGCGGTATCTAGCAACACATCACTGCTACCCAAGTCACGAAAATGTCATGTGATCTGACAAAACCTCCTGTGATAATAATTATGTGTATAATTACCCCTTTTCCCTTATGTCTATATTGAAAACAAGGTATAGACCGTGTCACCCTTTTCCAGTTCAATATTGGGCCCATAGACATTTATCCTGTTACGCAGGATGGGCAAATTCCATCTAGGACACTCATGTCCCTCAGCATGCTTTGTGGAGTACCCATCAACTGTCTTTATGGTTATCCAGTTACGGACAACGTTGGATCAACAATAAAGCACTCGACTCTACATCTAGGATCCATAGTGGTTTCAGGTCGAAGAGTGGTATACACTATTATCACCATGAGAATAACTTATGACACTTTGCATAACTTTCTATATAGTATTCTCATAGCGGGTCTATCCGGTATAAATATTACTCCTAATATTCATACCTATGTTTAAGACTTGATACCTCTTTATCCATGATCCATGAGATGTGATCATCAGTCTACAAACATAATAGTCTTAATGCTTTAATGTTATCCCACTTCACACTAAAGCTCGACTACGGATACTTTAAAAATAGTGTCCTTATGTTTAATGTGCTCTCATGATTAAGTCACACTTAATACATTAAACGGACTATCTATTCTAGGGACTTTATTAATCAACCATAATAAAGAAAATGCCTTTTATTATTAATAAATAATTCGATACAAGTACCAAAAGTATTGGCCTCTAGGGCTTACACCAACATTTTCAACTTAGCGGGTTTTTTCATTATATTTTTTTGTTTTATCCCTAATTTTTTCCTGGAACTTTCTTTTTGTGGTCCATCAGGATGCCCATTGTGGCCTAAGTCTCCTTTGGAGTGTTTGACTTAGCAAGTCTATTTTAATGCGAAGTACGAAATTTGGGCACTTTCACAAGGGTTACAAAATTTGGCTCTGGAAGTACGATTTTACAACATCAAAGGGTGTTTTGAGAGTATTAGAAGCCATTGTAGGCCAATCCTTCAAGGGAACTCATATGTTATTCTTATTTATTTAATTGGTACTTTAATTTTGACTATGAGTAGTTAAGTTTCTCTAGGTTAGGTTGTGTGATGATGAACCTTATTCAATCTTGTTGACATTATATTTTGGTTTGACTTTGTATGAATCCTTTGAATTATAATCTTATTCATTTGTTTCTTACACTTAATTCTTTTTATTTGAGATACTTTGTTAATCTGATATTAGATACGTAGGGATTACTGACCCTTAGCCTATGTGTTGGACCTAGGGCAATTATTCTACTTACGCTGGTTGAATAGGGATAGGAGACCACGAGTAGTGGCCTAGGGAATTAACATTCTGCACATCGCCTAACCCTGCTTACACTGATGGACTAAGGATAGAAAGCTCAGAGTAGTGGTTAGTGGGTTATTTCGTGAGGCATCGGCTATAACAGTTTTGTTAGTTCGCCGTTTACTGTTTTAATAACAAGAGAAGATAAGGGGATTCAAATACACAACCTAACTGTCTTAATACTTCTTTTTTAAACTTGTAATTTGTTTTCCATTCGAAAACCTGAACAACCCCCCTCCCCCCGTTTACTGTTTTTCCTTTACATCGCATAATTATTGGCTTGTTCGGACATAATCCATGTGGATAGATCTTTTATTACTGCAACACTATCGGTACACTTGTCTAGACGTCATAAGCTACCATGCCCTTTTTTTTCCAATGAGATTGAGTTGATCAAGCCTCATCTGAACCCATTCAGTGTCTTCAAGCTTTGTATCTGTTAAGAACCTCAGCGATGGAATCTCTACATCCACGAGAAGTACTAAATCGATGCCATATACGAGAGAGAATGGGGGTTCCCTAGTTGAAGTGCATACTGAAGTATGGTAGCCATATAAGGCAAATGGTAACATCGCATGCCAGCCCTTATATGTTTTCACCATCTTTTGAATAATCTTCTTATTGTTCTTATTTGTTGCCTCAACAGTGCCATTCATCTTTTGACGGTATAGATATGAATTACGGTGTTCAATCTTGAAATTTTTGCATAACTCTTTCATCATATTGTTATAAAGATTTGATCCTTTGTCAGTGATGATCTTGTTGGGATCCCATAACGGTAAATGATTTCTTTTTTTATGAAGCGAGGAACCATTTGTTTGATTATGTTTGCATAAGAAGCAACTTCCACCCACTTGGTGAAGTAATCGATTGCTACCAAGATAAACCAATATTCGTCTGAAGCATTAATTTTGATGCATCCAATCATATATATGCCCCACATGGAAAAAAGCCAAGGTGAAGTCAGGATGTTCAAAGGAGTCGGTGGAACGTGCACTTTATCCGCATAAATCTGGCATTTATGGCATGTCCTCACATGGAGGTAGAAGTCAGTTTCCATTTTAAACCAGTAACAGCCTGCTCTCAAGATCTTTTTAGCCATCATGTGCCCACTAGAATAGGTCCTAAATGAGCCTTCATGGATTTCCTTTATGATCACGTCTGCTCCGTGTCTATCCACACATCTTAGCATGATCATGTCATAATTTCTTTTGTATAATATGTCACAACTCAAGAAGAACTTAGCTGATAATTTCCTCAGAGTCTTCTTATTTTTAATTGACGTGTTCTCAGGATACTCTTGTATCTCGAGGTACCTTTTGATGTCGTAGAACCAAGGTTTATCATCAGATTCTTCCCCAGTTGCTAAACTATGTGCTGGCTCATCCAGATGTTAAATCGTTATGAAGGATGCTTCGTTAGCCCACTTAACCTTGAACTTGGATGACAAGGTAGCTAAAGCATCGTCTAGTTGATTTTCTTCCCTATGGATGTGATGGAAAGTGATTTCATCAAAGTAGGAAATCAACTTTAAGACATGTTCTCGGTAAGGAATCAATTTGGGGTGATGAGTTTCTCATTATCCTTTGGTTGGATTGATTATTAGAGCTTAATCTTTGTATACTTCAAGGATTTTGATCCTCGGATCAATGGCTACTTAAATTCTGAAGATACATCCTTCGTATTTTTCCATATTATTGGTACAGTCGAAACATAGTCTTGCTGTGAAAGGAAGATGAAAGCCTTTCGTAGAGGTAATGATTGATCCAAATCCTATGACCTTGTGCATTTGAGGCACCATAGAACACAAGCATCCATCGCGATCTAGGTTCGGGTCCTTCTTTTGGTCCTAGGATTTCATAATCTTCAATAAACATGATATCTTCATCCGAGAAATTAACCTCATTGGCTGATAATCCTCCACGGGTTGGTGTGCAATATAATCTAACAATACACTCCTTCTGATAACTTTCTAGATGACATGTTGGATATCGTACTCTATTAATGCCATCTGCCAATAGGCAACTCTTCTGGTGAGAGCGGGTCTCTTAAATATGTACTTGATTGGATCCATCTTTGATATTAATTGTGTTGTATGGGTCAACATGTATTGCCTCGGGCGTTTGGCAGCCCATGTGAGTGCACAACATATTTTCCCAAGCAGTGAATATATTTTTTCATAGTTGGTGAATTTTTTGCTTAGGTAGTAGATGGCGTGCTCTTTTTTTACATATTTTGTCATGTTTCCCAAGTACACATCCAATGGATTCATTGAGAACTATCAGGTACATGATGAGGGGTCTTCCTGGTACTTGAGGCATCAATATCGGTGGCTCTTGTAGATACTGCTTTATTCTTTCGAATGCCTTATGGTAGTTGTCATTTCACTTGGTAGCTTGATCTTTGTGTAGCATCTTGAATATAGGTTCACAATTCGATGTAAGGTGAGATATGAACCTAGCGATGTAGTTCAATCTGCTTAAGAAACCACAAACCTCTTTCTCCGTTCTCGGTGCTAGCATACTTTGCATGGCCTTAACCTTATCAGGATCAACCTTAATTCCTTGTTTCTTACAATCAAACCCATTAGTTTGTCAGACCTTACCCCGAAGGTGTACTTATTAGGGTTTAGCCTAAGCCTGAACTTCCTCAATCATGCTAACAACTTTTGCAGGTGGACAAGATATTCTTCTTCAGTTTGAGATTTTGCAATCATATCATCGACGTATACTTCAATATCTTTATTAACCATGTCATGAAAGAGAGTCAACATTTCTCTTTGATATGTTGCCCTAGTGTTCTTTAAGTCGAAATGCATAACCTTGTAACAGAAGGTTCCCTAAGGGGTGATGAAAGTATTTTTTTTTCATGTCTTCTGGGGCCATTGATATGTTTGTATCCGTAGAAGCCATCCAAGAAGAAAAATACCGAGAATTGAGTCGTGTTATCTACCAACATGTCGATGTAAGGTAATAGAAAGGCATCTTTCGGGCTTGCTTTGTTTAAATCCCTATAGTTAATATACATTCGTACTTTTCCATCTTTCTTTGGTACCAGAATAATGTTTGCAACCCACCGAGGATAATTTTCCATGGCTAAGAATCATGTGTCAAGTTGTTTCTAAACTTCTTCTTTGATCTTGATAACCATATCGGGCCGAGTTCTTCTTTGTTTTATCGATAGACATTCTTCTTTGAGAGGGAAAAGCTTGCATATCTTGGTACGACTAGGCGAATACATCTACATACTCATGCAGGAGTTCAATTAACTTCTTTTTCACATCGTCTTCTAGGGAAGCTCCTACTTTGACTTCTTTTTAGCATCCTATATTCTGAGGTTAATGATTTCCACCAATTCCTGGTGCGGTTGAGTAACCCTTGATTTCTGTTGTAATAATTTGGCCAACTCCTTAGGGAGTTCATAATCTTCCTCACAATCCTCATTGGTGTGGTAGATTGGATTATCAAAGTCATAATGGACCATAGAAGTATCGTTACTAATGGAATCCTAGGTGGATCTGCATGAATTATGATTCATGCTTTATTTTAGAATGATGGAGAAGAAAAGTGCATGAAAATAACATTGCCATATTTTTAAAAGAAAAATGAAAGACAAATAACATAATTGAATGCAAAAAGGTAACTTTTATTCATGATAAAATTTGATTGGAAACAATAGGGGTTCCCTACAAGCTTCCATTATGCCTTAGGCAGAGCATAGGGATTTGAAAAACAAAACAAGAAAATTACTTTTCAATTAAAATGAATTCAGGGACGTCCACGAAAGTCCAGTTGTTGAGTTCTTTGCATGGAGATCTCTGTTACACAAGACATGCCATATCAATGTCGTTATCTTCATCTCCCATTAGGGGAATCTGGCCTTCTTGAAGGTGTCCAACATTAGTAAAAGTTTCTGGAAGTGGGAGAACTCATCCTTTGACTGCTTTTGGAGTCATCCTTTTCTATGCAACTTGAGATGATTGATACCATATTCCTGATCGGTATTTCTTTACAGGTAATTCGAGTACTCTTCCCCAACCTTCAAGGTGACTGGCTTCTACTATCATCTTTGCTTCTTTCTAGAAATTCATGGAAAGTTCAGGCTTTTTGTGCTCTTTGGAGACAAGAGTCATTATAACATTTGCTATCTCAAAGGCTTGGAAAGGAGTTTCATGATTTTCCCCTTCTACTTCAACATACCTAAATGATAAAAAATAACTCACAATTATGTCTTCTTCACCGTCTACGATGATCATCTTGTCGTTGACTATGAATTTGAACTTTTGATGTAGAGTCGAGGTGATTGTTCCGGCTTGTAGCGGGGTATTCGTCACCATTGGAGATATTGACTAAATCCAAGGTAAATCATACAAGTCGAGTCGCCACCACACTTCTATTTATCCAAAGAAATTGTTAAAAAGTGAACAAAAACCTAAAAGTTTTATCGAATCAAAAACTAGTAAAAATGTCAGAGATCTGGGTAAGGGGGTTGGTTATGCAATGGGAAGGTTTTAAGCACCCAAAACATCCTAGGTACTCCTAGGGAGCCCTTTTCACATTTGTTGTAAGGTTGGTGTTTGGTGAAAATTTATTTGTGCAAACACTGATTGAAGAGATGAGAAGAGAATATACAAGTTTATTTACATTTTGTGTTTGGATGGATAAACCCATTGCCTACGTACCATCTTGAAAAAGATTAGGATCAAAACCTCGTAGTTCGGGGTAAAAATCTCAAAATGAGTTGGTGAATTTATTGGTCGAAAAGCCTTAAGGTCTTTTGTTATCCAAGGGAGAAAACTCAACCTGAAACCACAAATCCACCATGTGAGGATAGCTTCAACATGCTAGTGAGGGATTAACCCTATAATAAGCATGGAAGACTCATTGTCCATCACTAAGGATATAGGTGAGTATTACATCTACCTCAAGGATAACTCAAACCTAATAGCTAAAGGTTATGAAAAGTTTGATTAAGAAAGTGGCCATTGAAACCACAAAAAGACATTTGAATGGGTTATATTTACCAATGAAAAGTATTCACAAAGTATGGTCAAAGTTGATTTAAAAGTTCAATTCAAAATAAGTGTTATGAAAAGAAAAATATGAAAATCAAAAGCATAAGGCTTAGGTTTCTAATGTTTGAAAACAAAGGTTAAATGTTTGCACAAAAAGTTTTGGCTTGGGTTAGAGTGGAGGGAAGAAGAAGAATGGCTAATTCCTAATCATACACGAGATAAGGGAAAAGAGAACAAGACCACAAATGGAGTTCCCTCTTTTGAGATCATATTGATGATCCAAGTAGCTCCCATCCTTTGGAATAAGCAAGATAAGCAAATACTAAAGCAAGCAAGCACACAATCACAACAAGCTCCTAGGAATCTTCCAATGGCTTTTAGATCTCTCTCTCTCTCTTAGAAACTCATGGCAATGGTTCCTCAACTTGGCTCAATGTTGGAATCCCTAGCACAAGAACACACACATTAAAAAGTTCCATAATGCAATCAAAGAATAGACAAGAGGGAGTTTAGAATTTAATCCTTTCAATGTTCATCTTCAAGCTTTAAGCATTCTAAAGGCATGAGGCCTAGTTGCTCTTTGACATTTTAAGCACTCTAAAGGCATGAGGCCTAGTTTCTCTTCAAATTCCATTAGCTTGGGGAGGGTCCTAAAGTCTAAGTCTATTTGTCCATTTCTTTGCATTTGGTCAACAACAATCAAAGCATAAACACAATGACAATAATATATACACAATTATGTGCTCAAGTGAGCAAAAGGCAAATTGCATTAACATAAACATGTGCTCAAGTGAGCAAAGGGAAAAGCAAATGAATAATGTGTACAAGAATAGTAAATTGCATAAAAGTAAAGGGCAAAAATTAAATGTTAATAGTCAATGGTTAATGTTAGTAGTTAATGTGCCATAAGGCAAATTTAGCGCTATGTTAAGCAATCGTAATTGGACTTATGTAGAAGTCACAACTATCTGAGGCCGGTCAATAATAATGTAGGCAATAACACAAGTTAGAAGTCTTGAATAGTGAACTAAGTTCCAACAACTTGCCATGCCAAAAAGAAGAAGAGAAATGATCTTGTATTGGTTTAAGTCCTTTGCATGATTTAGGAAGCAATCTATCCTTAATGCAAAGCCATTCACTTGATCAATTGATCAAAATGAATTAGATTTGAATCAAGGAAGATTAAACCTCCCTAGTCAATGCTAACTTATCAACCTTTAACTCATTGATCCAAAAGAAAAAGAAGAAGAAGAAGAGGGAGGAGGTGGATAATGGAAATGAAGAACATAAGATGCATTAAGTGAAATGGAATGTACCAATCAACAAGTGTTGACCAATGACATTGAGGATCATGGTCAAACTAACAAAAACAGAAGTGGGATGAAGATTGGAAGTCAAGAAATGAACAAAATATTTTTTGGCATTTTTTATATTTGAAAATAAACATGAATTAAAATATTAAAGAAAGGTCAAACTTCAAATTCACTTCAAATCAACTTTGAAAAGTCCAAGTGAATTATCCTAAGTTCAAAAAGGTCAAACAAAGTTTGACAAAAAATTTCAGCATTTTTAAAAGTCAGAAACTATTTTTAATCAATTAAGAATGAGGAAAAATAACCTAATTGAACTAAAATCTCAAATAAATCTCAAATCAATTAATAAATTGATGAGAATATTTTTCATAGATCTATCATCATTCAAATAGGTTGAGAAAATATTTTTGTATTTTTTGAATATCAAAAACTATTTAAAATGAATTAAAAATAACCAGAAAATAGAAAATTCACAAAAAAATCAAATGATAAAATAAAATATATTAAAAATCATTTTTAGAAACTAGAATTAAAAAGAGAAATAATGCAATTGGTCCCATATTTTTTGGAATTAAAATGAAAGAGTTATGAATTTTTGAAGTTAAATGAAATAAAAGAAATAAAATGGAAATTATAAAAATCAGAAAAAACCACAGCTCTTGGATGGGATTTCACTAATTGACGTGGAGGATCTAATGGCCATGGCATGCGTGCACACCAAAGTTCTCAGTCAATGCAACCACACACTGAATTAAAATAAGTCATAACATTGGAGGGTGGAGATTAGATCTGGGAATTGAGATCAATGATCCACATTGCATCTGGCAATGAGACGGTGGCCAGCGCCACCGTCTTCTCCGGTGAGCTCCGGTGAAGGCCAAAAAACACTGAGATTCAAAAGTTCATTAAAATGGACGATCCATGCACCGTTCGAAAGAGGAAGTGATGTACATCACTCCTGTACCACTCACTTCCACTCTAGATTCCTATAAAGAGAGAAATCAGAGATGGAATCTTGATGGTGTTCATTATGAACTTGCTCGATTTCAAAAATTAAACACTCAGCAATGATGCCTCTATTGAGAGGACTTCAGACAACACAATAACAAGTTCAATAGATCAAAGAAATAGGAGATTCGAAGCAAAAAACAGTTTATCAAAACCTTTGGATTGTGAAGCTTTGAGTCCCTTTCCTTGGCTCCTTTTGCGAAACAGAACTTCTATGGATCAAATGATGAAAGTTTAGGAACTTTAGATCTGAAGATTCAACCAAATTCAATTGAATTTCAGATCTGAATTTTTGAAGAAAATGGATTTAGTTCCTTTGGTATGGTTGGGAATTCACTCTTGCAGCATTTCAGGCGCCCTTAGGTTAGTTAATTATGAAGCATAACACATGTATTTATAGCTGGAATTGGCTGAACAAGTGAGTTTACTCGTGTGCATGCAAAATGGATTTTCCTTGCATGGGCTTGTGTGATCATGTGGAAGGCCCAATGAGTATTGGAATGACCTGCTGAGCTCATGTGAATTGCAAATGAACGTGTACATTGAGTATAAACAGCTCATGCATGGCAATTTGAATTGAATTTCACAAAATGCATTAAATCTTCATGCCTTCGAAAATGGTGCTTCCAAACTCCAAATGCTACCTCATGAGTAATGGTTAGAAAGCTTGTTGCATAAGGAACAAATGATATGTTGACCAAAATTTCAATTGGGCCTTGGAAATTAGTGAATTTTGAGTTTAAAGTGTAAGGTGCAAAACATGCATAAGTGAAGTTTCCAAATTTGGCCAATGTTCAAGACCTTCTGTTTCAATAATGCAAGCTCCAAATTATAAAACCTTCAAGATGAAAGTTGTAGATAGTTTCAATACAATCAATTTGGACTTATATTTTACATCATTTGGATTTTTAATGAAGAAGTTATGGGCACTTGAAGTTGGACTATTTTCCATTTCAATGCATTTGGCCCATAGTGACCTATAATGTTTTGCATTATCACATGTATTTCTTTTGTGATTTTGAAATTTTGCTCGACATAACATTTGACGTAGACACAATACGCTTTCCAATGCATTTGGTTCCACCTCAAAATCATAAAAAATGAGTGAGTTATGTCCTTGGGAAGTTGTCCCAAAATTAGGGTTTCTGTCAAAATGACCTATAATGTCTTGGAATGGATGATGATCTTCCAAGCTTCAAATCCAATTTTGATGAACATGAAAGTTGTTCATATTTTCCTTAAGAGAATATTTGTTCTTGGTATCATCTCCATTTAACCAACACACAAAACGTTAGGTCTCAGTGCATTTCAGAATAGTCAAATGAATTGACTGATCAACTTCTCAAGTCCACAACTCATATCTTGATGAATTGATGATTGAGGACACTCAAATAAGTTCAAATATGCATGAAAGGATTAATTAAAGAACTTCCCTTGATTGTATTTGACCATGGGCTGAGGTTGCTTCATGAGCAAGGCATTATTGATGATCAGATGAATTAGGGTTTCCTTGGGAAACAAACCTCAAACCCTTTGACTTGCTTTGATCAAAATGATGAATTGAGATTCTAGGGAGGCATATTTGATGGATGAGATATTTGGGAACCATTTCCATGCTTGCCTTCATCTTCTCTTGGCCATATCATTGCACAAAGGATCACCTAGAAGCTTTTAGATCTTGTGACTGCTCAAGCTACAAACAAAAGATGTTAGTGACATATTTTTGTGCTTTTGATTAGTAATAAATGAGAGAAAGTAATGATATACAATTCAAGCATGCTTGGTGAACCCAAACCACTCACAAGGGGTCCCACCCAAAGGCAAGGGGAGCCAAGATGCTTATGATCTTTGAGGCTTTGCAAATGCAATGTTGTGATGCCATGAGGGATCTTAGGGCCAAAATTGGGGCCGTACACGGCTACAGAATCCATGGACGTCCTAGAAGACAACTGTATGCAGGATATATATATCCATAACATAGAAGGTAATGTAGAAGGTATATGGACCAAACGTTATCGGGAGGTCCACTTTTCTGATTACTAGTCTCTTGGAGCCGTCAAAGGATTTCACAACTAGGGTGTTAGGCTTTATTAATAGTCCTTTTATCATCAATTTTGACAAGGCAGTTTTAGGTAAGACATTCAAGGATGATCATGTGTCAACCAATACTCTGGATAGGAAAGTGTCCACACACTCAATGGAAATATGCAGTGCCTTAATTTGAGCCCTCCCCTCAGGTGGTAATTCATTATCACTGAACCCCAGGCAATTCCCTGTTGCAATTTTAACTACTACTCCTTAAAATTGATTCACAAGGTTCTGACTAAAGATTCTGAAGATCCTGAAAATCTCAAGCCAGACAATTGAGGTTATCAAGGTTCTGACTAAAGATTATGAAGATTTTGAAGATTCTGAAGAAACTGAAGCTCTCAAGCCAGGCTATTGACACTGTCAAGGTTCTGACCAAATATTTTGAAGTTTCTGAATCCAGCTTTATGTCTCTTCATTTCATGCTTCATAAAATTTCATCAGAAGCCAATGAACTTGAAGATAAGATCAAATGGGAACGTGGTCAAATAGTACATAGTACAAAGCAAAAATCCTTTCCACTACCTGATTTCATGGGCAAGGATAGTACTATACATCACACCTGTCACTGATTTTATGGGCGAATGACAATATGCAGTATCACTCCTCTCTCATCCAATAGTGGACAATGTAAGACCCCAATTTTGACCCCTAAGATCCCTCATGCCATCTCATAGCTTTGCATTGGCATTGGGATCACCCCTTGGTATTCTCCTCACCTATCATTCATTGGGTTTGCATTGGGAGAGATCAACAAGCACATATGATTGTATCATACTTTATTTTCTTTGTTTACTAACCAAAATACAAAAATATGTCTAGTATAGCTTTGTTTCTTTCGTAGGTAGTGTGTGTGTCCATCTGTGCCCCACCAAGCCCACAATTAGGGTTTGAGACCCTCAATACAAGAGAAAAAGAAAGAAAAGGTACACATTGGTTCTAAACATCATATATGGATCCCCATGTTCTTTATTTGTCATTTTGAGCAAGAGTTCATCAAGAGTTTGAAGTTTGTTTATCAAGGAATCCCTAATTCATTTGGGTATCTTGTGTTCATTCCTCAACAAGTTTCTTCAACAGTTGGTCAAATATATCAATGGATACTTCATTTTACATCATCATAAGCATATATTATCCTCCATGAGACTCTAAGAGAAAAGTAACTTCAAGTATGCAAGTTGATTCAAGGAAGTTGACCAGAAAAGTCAACTGATCAAATATAGGGTTTCTTAGACCCTATCTTCTACACGTTTTGTCATATGAAAATAATTCCAAGATAAATGTTACTCTTTATTACATTCTAAAAATCTTTCATGTTGTCCTCCAGAGCTAATGTTTCTTGGGAAGTCATCTTTTATGGTGAAAGATTATAGGTCATTTTGTCTGTGCCCTAGATAGAAGGTCAACTTCCAAGAGCATAACTTACTTATTATTTATGATATGAAGATGATACAAAATTAATGATTAATTTTAGGATGTCTTATTCAACGTTTCTTCTTTGAGAAATATCAAATTCTACTTGCAAAGTCATGTACCATGAGTAAACATTATAGGTCCATTTTAGTCCTCATCATTGAACAAGCAAATTTCCTCAACTTCTAAAATCCATAACTCCATCATCAAAAATCCAAATGGTGCCAAATTCATGGTCAACTTGAAGGTAATTGATAGAGATACAACCTTGTAGAAGAATCCAAGTTCATTTGAAGCTCACATCAAAAGTTATTCATGGTGGAAAGAGAGGTCATTTGGTTTATAACTTAGAAAAATTTCTAAGTATGTTTGATACCTTAACATTCAAGGCCAGTTTTCTCCATTTTCCAAGCTTCAAATTGAAAAGGTCACAACATCAAAGTTGTTCCTTATGATGAGATATTTCCAAAAATTCTAAGTTCGCATCATTTGGATGTGAAATGATGGAGTTGCACATAAGGTCCATCCATGGCTTGTTTTGGCAAGTTTTGAGCTCCAAAAAATGCACAACTTTGCATCGCCTTATGTGATGATTTCAGCAACCTCTTTGCACGATTTAGAGTGGATTATAATAATTAATTGGACCTGTATTATCACCCATGCACCCATGCACCAAGAATTGCTCATTTTTCATTCAAATCTGGAAAGGTGCACATATCAATTGCTTGGCCTATAAATCAAACACCATATGCTCAGAAATAAAGAGAGGAGACTGCCCAAGCTCGGCTAGCCATTTTTCCATAACCTCACACCATAGAATTCTTTGAACATTTCTTGAGAAATCGAGTTTTTGTTCAACTCAAGTTTCTGAACAAAAATTCCAAAGATTCATTCCCTTTTCCACTTTATTGAGTTTCTGCAAGCAAGAGGAAGAGAAAACACTAAGAATCACATTAAGAACAAATACCAGAAGTAGCTCAGAGAAGGTGAATTTCAGAAAACTTCATCTCTTTGATTATCCCTTCATACTCTAAATCTAAGTTGAATTTTGCGATGACTGAAGTCCTACCAATGTAGGCAACATGACTGAGGTGTTTTGTGCTTGATTCGAAGCAACTCAGGTTGAACACCTCTGGTTTGATCTTCACTTTTCTATTTATATAGTGAAAGATGGAACAAACAAAGGTCATATTCGTGATCCTTGCAATATTTCCTTTCAAATGATGTTAGATCCATCAATTTTTGGGCAAGTTTGTTCTTGATAATCCGGTGACCCTCATCGGAGAAGACAATCGAAGTTAGGGCTCCGATGGTGGCCTGGAAATGCACTCACCCTTGGATCTCTCTTCTCTCTTTTAATATGAGCCTTTGGTTGGTTTTACCATGTGTGTGATGTGTTGACTGAGGGAACACACGGAATGCGCGTTTTGGATCACCAGATCTACCACCTCAATTAATGAGGGGTGATCTGATGGCTCATGATTTTCCATTTTATTTTATTTTTTCTAAATTGATTTTTAAATAGTCATTTCTTTTAAAATTCACCATAAATTCATTTTTGCTCCAAAAATTATGGGACTAACACCAAAAATTCACAAATATTTTCTTCTTCCCAATTATGATTTTAAATTAATTTTTGGATTAAGTTTTATATTTTTGGTGAATTTTGTGATTTTTAACTTGTTTTAATTAGTTTGTAATTACTTCTGACTTTTGAAAAATACCAAAAAAATTAGTCAAAGGTCCTTTGACCTTACTTGACCTATGATAAATCCCTTGGCCATTTCTTTGGTGTTTTGAAGGGGATTTAGGTTTTTGATATGTGAAAACTTATTTTTCCTCATTCTTAAAAATATTTTAAAAATATTTTAATTAATTTAATGCTTTGGTGAGCTTTTGTATTCACTTTATGTTGACCTTACTTCTGTTTGGCCTTGTTCTTGGTTGAATTAGACCTTGACTTGGTCAATACCCTTGGATTTAGGAGGTTGATGAAGTTTAAAACTTCATCCCTTGGATGAATGAATGGTATTGATAAAGTGAGGTTCATACCTTGACCAATTTGGGATCCCCTTAATTTCATCTCTCCATTTTCATCTCATTTCTTCCCCAATCATCTCTTGGCCAATGACTTCTCATGGATCATTAGTTAGTTGATTCATCAATGACCTTGTGTCAGATGAATCAACATAGGCTTGATTGAGATAGACCCATCCTCTCTTGTTTTTGTGTGTGGTATGCTTTAGGAGCTTGGTCTTGGATACCTTATCTCTAGCATGCATTAACACCAACATTATTATTGACCGCCCTCAGATAGGTATGGCTTCTACATAAGCCTACTTACGATTGCTTAACATAGTGCTAAATTTGCCCCAAGGCACACATTAACATACTAACTTGACAACTAAAATTTAATTTTCTTGTCATTTACATTAATGCAATTTAAATTCTTGCACTTTATCATTCCTTTTCATTTATATTCATGCAAATTGTTTATGCTTCAGTCATTTGCTCTTTGCCCACTTGGGCCTATATTTATGCTTTAGTCATTTGCTCTTTGCCCACTTGGGCTTATGTTTATGCTTCAGTTATTTTCATTTGTGCTCATTTGATCCATTATATTTGTACTTGTGATCATATTTTGTTTGTGGTCTTAGGACCTTAAAACACTTAATAAAAACAAAAACACTAAAAAACACATTGGTAGACTGTTGGATCTATGTCTATGACTTGATTTGGACCTATGGACTTAGAGTAGGCAACATTCCTGAGCTATGGAAGAAAAACTTGGCCAATACCATTAATTTGAGGCAAAAAACATGGCCAATGCCATTCATCTGACACAAACTTGAGAGACTCCCTTGGGTTTATCTGATACACTCTTTCTCTTTGTCTAAATTGTTATTTTGATCTTATTGTTATTATTTTGATGTTTTCTCTTTGAGTATGATTCAAGGGATTTTTCATTTGATACACATAAAGGACACTGAAGATTGCTTGCTTTGGAGTGCTAGCTTGGATGATTGGTTATCTTTACTTGATATCATTGAGTTTCTTATTAATTGCTTGGATGATTATGGATTTGTTGTTTTCTTAACAATCCAAGGGAAATGGTTTTCTATCTGACACTATTATCTTGTGGATGCTTCCCATGGGTTAGATCTTTTCAACTCAAAACTCTTAATCTTGTCTAAGATAGCCTCTTCATCTCCACCTCATTCTTTTTTAATTTCAAAATCTCCTTCTCATTTTCAAAACTTCTTTGCTTGTTGTTTTTAAACTTAGACTTATTTTAATGTGTAGAAACCTTGGCCTTATGCCATTGATTTTTAAACTATTTTCTTAACCAAACTTGTAATAAGACTTAATCATATTGACTCTATTTTCAAAAAGACCAAAAAGAACTAATAACCTCATCTAATCATTTTGGCCACTTGGTGCCTTTTTTCCTTTTAAGCTTTTCAAAAAGAAAGCATTTAGATTTGAGTTATCCTTGGTTGAGATGTAATTCTCCCATTCCATGATATGTTAAGTGTAAGAATTTCCAGTTACTACGGGTTAGAGACATACTTGTTGATTTAATCCGAGTTGGAGCCCTCCCTCTTAAGTTGTAAATCCCTCATTATCGGTGGATGTTTGGTTGAGTATTCTCCCATTGATAACAAAAGATATTTAAGCTTTTATTAAACTCAATCCACCCATCTTTCAAATTTTTACCACGAACTACGAGGTTTTAATCCCTCATTTATGTTGGTACATAGGCATAAGACCAAAATTCTTATAAAATATGAAATGTAAATAATGAATTCTTTTCTCATCCCCTCATTCTATTTTTTAAACAAACATCTTTTCAACCAAAACAAGTACACACAAAAAGGGCTCCCTAGGAGTACCTAGGACACTTTGGGCGCTAATACCTTCCCGCTGTGTAACCAACCCCTTACCTGTAATCTCTTACATTTTATTAGTTTTGATTTGAAAACTTCTTATCTTTGGGTTTTGTTCGTACTTTCTCCCTTTTCCTTTAGAAATAATAAAAGCATGATGGCGACTCTAGTTTTATTGACGTTGAGTTAACCAATAGCTCAGTGGTCATCAATTTACCGCTACAGATAGCCTCTCTATGAGCTTTCCCCATTTTTACCTTCAATAGTCTTCTTCTTAAGCTATATAAGTGAGACTTAGAGACTTGAAAAACGCCGGTGACACAATATTTTGAGAAGTCTATTTCTTTGTGAAAAGCTATCAAATGTTTGTACACAATTTTTCTTTAAGTGTTTGTTATTCATTTGTGTAAAATCTGCTTGTATATAAGTAACTTATAACACATAAAATATTATTCAAACTGTTTGTTTGATTCCTTAAGGAGGTTATCCTTAGGAAGACAAAGAAGATTGTTCTTTATGAGTCCTTAAGGAGACTAGGGTATAGTTGGATCCTTGATAAGATAAAGAAGGTTATTATTTGTGATTATTATAATCTATTTATTATAGTGGATTAAGTCCTTGTGTATAAGGAAAAATCACCTTGACGGGTGGACTGGATTAACTTTGAGTTTCAAGCGAACCAGGATAAAAATACTTGTGTTTTTATCTCTTTGTTATTAACTTGTTAGTGGTGTTCTTGTTTTGGAAAAAGCTTTTTCTTGTAAAACCCAATTCACCCCCCACCCCCATTTTCTTGTGTATTTCAGACATTCAATTGACATCTGAGCTTCGGGTCTGATTGTGATAAAAGTTTTATCAACACCTCACCGTGTTTAGAACCGATCCAGTTTGTGTGTGAGAAATAATGGTCGCTGATAACATTGTTAACAATAATGAAAGAGATCACTACAGTGCAAAACCACAAATCTTTGATGGTGAGAAATTTGACTATTGGAAAGATAGAATATAAAGATTATTTCTTGGTTACGATGTTGATCTATGGGATCGTGTAGTCGATGGATACGTCCACCCAGCGAATGCTGAAGGAAATATTATAGTAAAAAGTGTTATGACTGATCAACAGAAGAAAGATTTCAAAAATAATCATAAGGCCAGAACCATATTGCTAAATGATATCTCTTATATGGAATATGAGAAGATAACAAACAAAGATTCTTCCAAATCCATTTTTGACTCTCTGAGGATGACTCATGAGGGGAATGCTAAAGTAAAGGAGATAAAGGCCTTGGCCTTAATCCAGGAGTACGAGGCATTCAAAATGGAAGATGATAAAACAATTGAGACTGAGTTCTCAAGTTTTTAGATGCTTGTTGCAGGACTGAAAGTTCTGGACAAAGGATACTCTACAGCTGACCATGTCAAGAATATTATTAGAAGTCTTCCTAAAAAATGTAGACCTATGGTAATTGGTTTGAACTTGGCAAAGGATCTGAACAATATCAGTCTTGAAGAACTCGTTAGTTATTTAAGAAGACACAAGGTTGAGCTCGAAGAAGATGAACCTCAGAAGCGAGGTAAATTCGTTGCTCTAAAATCTAAGCCTTAGAAGGCAAGAACTTATCATGCTGAGGAAGAATCAAAAGGATCTGATGAAGACTCAGAATATGATGATGAGCTATCTCTAATCTCAAAGAGAGTCAACAAACTCTGGAAACACATGAAAAATGGTCAAGGAAAGTTCAGAGGAGTCAGAAGGACTGCTGGTTGCTTTGATTCTTTGTTTGGATAGAAGAAGCAAGATTCTAGAAAAGAAGTTATCTAATTTGAGTGCAAGGAGCTAGGCCACTACAAAAATGACTGTCCTAAGTTGAAAAGGGACAGAAGGCCTAAGAAGAATTTTTCTAAAGGCAAGAAGGGGTTGATGGCTGCATATGATGACTCAGAATCTGAAGAAGAAGATTCTGACAAAGAAAAAACCAATGTTGCACTGATGGCAACTACAGATGATCCCATAGGTTCTGAAGAACCAAAAGACCAGGTATTATAAGAATCAGAATCCGACTCTGATTCTGAAGGGGTATTTTCTAACCTATCTCGTTTTGATATTGAATCATGTCACTTTGAAATGCTGGAAAAGTACCAATGTCTTCATAGTAAATACAAGGACCTTAAACAAGTCCAAGTAATTGCCTCTAAAACTTGGAGTGGGCTTGAGAAAGATATTTCCTCTATAAATGAAAAAGTATTTTCTTTAAAAAGTAACAACTCTACTTTGAAAGTAAAAATTTCAAAACTAGAGGAGGAAATAATTTCAGAAGCTTCTGCTATTGATTGTGTCATTAGATATGACAGAGCATTCTAGTACTTTCTAGCTAAAAGCATAGATAGAAGAAAAATGGCTTCCTCGATATATGGAGTTAGAAGAAATGTCAAGAAAGGTTTAGGTTGTATAAAAACTATAAAACCTAATGAAAGTCAGAAGGTAAAACCAAAACCTCTCTATGTGCATTTTGTGTCTGCTGGCACTGAGCTTGATAATTTTGCACAGACACAGAAATATACAAAGGATAAGAACTCAGTTCTGAAACCTAAGTATTATGCATAAATTCCACATTATTATCCTTCTGCTAAAAGACCCAAAGTTGTAAGAAACTCTGGGAAAGCTAACAAGAGAGGACCCAGAAAGTGGGTACCTAAGGATAAAATAATTTATGTTATAAACATCCTTAGCAGCTCAGCTGAAACACCAATCATGGTCCCTGGATAGTGGATGCTCGTGACACATGACATGCAAAAGGTCTATTTTCCAAGAGTTGGAACTTAATCCTGGTGGCTTCGTTGGTTTTGGAGGAAACCAAAAATGAAAGATCATTGGCTCTGGAACAATTGGTAACGGTAAACTTCCTTCTATTACTAATGTTCTTTTAGTTTATGGTCCGATGCATAACTTGTTGCCTATTAGTCAACTTTGTGACAATGGTTAAGGTATCATATTTAATCAAAAGTCGTGTAAGTCTGTCAGTCAGAAAGATGGTAAAATGCTTTTTAACAGGAAAGAGAAAGAACATCATTTATAAAATTAGACTTTCTGATCTTGAAGATTAAAATGTAAAATGTCTAATGTCTACCCAATGGGTATGACATAGACGGTTGGGCCATGTTAGCATGAGAAGGATTTTCCATCTAAATAAGCTTGGATTAGTCAGAGGTCTACCCAACATGAAGTTTGCTTCAGATGCTCTTTGTGAAGCATGTCAGAAAGGCCACTTTTCTAAACTACCTTTCAAAGCAAAAACTGTTGTTTCTACCTCTAGACCATTAGAACCTCTACACATTAATTTGTTTGGACCAGTGAAAACGGCCTCTATCAATGGAAAAAAGTATGGATTAGTCATCATTGATGACTATAGTTGTTGAAAATGGGTAAAGTTCTTGAAACACAAGGATGAGTCGCATTTCGTGTTTTCTACTTTCTGCTCACTAGTGCAAACTGAAATGAACTGCAAAATAGTCAAAGTCAGAAGTGATCATGGTGGAAAATTTCAAAATAAAAATTTTGAAAATCTTTTTGATTCAGATGGTATTTCCTATGATTTCTCATGTCCTAGAGTTCTACAGAAAAATGGAGTCGTGGAAAGGAAGAATAAGATTTTGCAAGAAATAGCTCGCACCATGATCTAAGAAACTGATATGGCTAAGCATTTTTGGGAAAAAGCAGTTAACACAACTTGTTATATTCATAATAGGATTTCTATCATATCTATTATGGGTAATATTCCTTATGAATTGTGGAAGAATAGAAAGCCCAACATTTCTTACTCTCACCCTTTTGCATGTGAATGTTTTATGTTGAACACTAAAGAGAATCTTGGCAAGTTTGATTCTAAAGCATATAAGTGTTTATTGTTAGGATATTATGAACGCTCTAAAGGATACAAAATATTTAACACAGAAACACGAATTGTTGAGGAATCAATTCATTTTAGATTCAATGATAAGCTTGACTCTGAAAAGTCAAAGCTAGTTGAGAAATATGCAGATCTGAAGATAAATCTTTCAGAATCCAAGGATACTAATTCTGGAGAAAAAGACTCAGGAGGCAAAGCTAAAGAATCTGAAGCAAACGATTCAGATACGATTCAACTCGAAGCCATTGTTGATCCAACTCATCAGAAGAATAGTAGATCAAGAACCCCTCATTCTAAAGAACTTATTCTAGAGGATAAAAATGCTCTAGTAAGAATAATATCTTCATTCAAACCTTCTAAAGAGACTCTTATAGGTTTGTTATCTCTGATAGAACCCACATCTATTGATGAAGCTCTTCGGGATAATGAATGGGTTCTAGCTATGAAATAAGAATTGAATCAATTCACCAAAAATGATGTTTGGGATCTTGTTCATAAAATAAAAGGTTCCCATGTCATTAGAACCAGATGGGTCTTCAAAAACAAACTCAATGAGAAGGGTGAGGTTGTCAGAAACAGAGCTCGACTGGTAGCACTAGGTTATAGTCAGCAAGAAGGTATCGACTATACAAAAACCTTTGCTCCAATTTCCAAGTTAGAGTCTATTTGACTTTTAGTTTCGTTTCAGTCAATCATAACATAATTCTTTATCAGATGGATGTTAAGAGTGCATTCTTAAATGAATATATTTCTGAAGAAGTATATGTGCACCAACCTCCTGGTTTTGAAAACTCTCAAAATCCTGACTTTGTTTTTAAACTAAAAACATCGTTATATGGTCTGAAACAAGCTCCCAAAGCTTGATATGAGAGACTACGTAACTTCCTTATGGAAAATAATTTTACCAGAGGGAAAGTGGACACAACTCTCTGTTGAAAAGCGTTTAAGAATGATATTTTTGTTGTGAAAATATATGTTGATGATATTGTATTTTGTTCTGCTAACTCTTCATTGTGCAATGATTTTGCTAAGTGTATCGGTAAATTCATGGCCGTCGAGCTATGGATAAACCTGACGTCAATAAATCCAGAGTCGCCATCGCGCTTTTATTGTTTCCAAAGAAAAAGGGAAAAGTATAAACAAAACCCAAAGATAAGAAGTTTTTAAATCAAAACTAATAAAATGTCAGAGATTACAAGTAAGGGGGTTGGTTACACAGAGGGAAGGTGTTAGCACCCAAAATGTCCTAGGTACTCCTAGGGGGGCCTTTTTTGTATGCAAGTGATTTGGTAAAAACTATGTTTGATAAAATATAGAGTGTGGGGGGGGGGGGGGGGATGAGAAAAAAATTCATTAACTATATTTTTCTGTTTGACAAGACCTTCGGTCTTATGCCTACGTACCAACATAAAAATGAGGGATCAAAACCTCATAGTTTGTGGTAAAAATTTCAAAGAAGTTGGTGAATTGCTTTTAACAGAAGTTTAATCAAGAAAGGCATAAAAGGCCAAAAATTTGAATGGGTTTGTTAGTTCTTTTTGTCTTTTGAAGTTAAAGTCAATATTGTTAAGTTCATTTACAAGTTTGATAAGAAAAAATTTGAAAGTTCATTGGCATAAGGCCAAAGTTTCTAATCATTAAAATATGTCCAAGTTGAAAAATACAAACAAAGAAGGTTTTTGAAAAGAGGGAGAGATTTTGGAATTTAATAAGTGGGGGGAGATGAAGGGACTATCCTGGAAAAAATTTAAAGTTAAGGGTTAAAAAGATCCTACCAATGGGATGCAATCCCATAGACAAGAATGTCATATAGAAACCCATTTTCCTTTCGAATTTTAGCAAGCAACAAGCATAAGAAATATCCAAGAAAACCATATGAAGACCACGGCATCAAATAAAGATAGAAAAAATATCCAAGCAAGCAATTCAATAGCTAGCAGTCTTCAATTTCTTCCAATGCCTCAGATTAAAATATTCCTTGGCCAACTCAGAACAATCATCAAACATCAACAATAATAACAGGATAACAATTAAGCACAAAGTCAAAGTGAAAGATGAGTTAAAGTCATTCAAGGCTCTTGCATCAGATGAAAGGCACAAGCAAGGATAACTCAGTCTCAAATAGTGGCATTGGCCAAGTCCTCAAAGCATAGGAAAGTTGCTTATCCTAAGTCCAAAGGTTCAGATCAAGTCCAACAGTCCACCAGGATGTTTTTTAGAGTTTTTATTGTTATTATGTGTTTTAAGGTCCTAAGACCATACACAAAATCCAAACAAACAAACAATATATACAATCACAAGATATGGCTCAAGTGAGCAAAGTGAAAAGGACTGAAACATAAACAAGTTGCATGAAATGTAAATGACATATGAATGATAAATGTACTGAAATTTAAAGTGCATTAAGTAAATGACTTGAAAGTAAAGCAAAATTAATGAAGTGTTAGTCAAATGTTAGTGAAGAGTTTTAATTTATTAAGTCATTATTTGTAGAACACTCAATCATTCATTCACAAGTATGAATTCTTGAACTAAGACATCATCCATGAGAATGGCTCAAACTTGGATAAATCAACAAGTACGCCACTAGCTCTCATGAAAGAAAAAAAGGTCAAGTCTTCACACAATTCCATGAAGAATTAGAGACTTACAATCTCACTTACAAGATGTTAATGCATGTTAGATATTTGGTACAAAGAACCAAACTCCTAAAACATATGACACACTAAAAAAATGGGAGGGACTTATCTTAGTCTGGATCATGTTGATTCATCTGACACAAGGTCATTGATGAATCAACTAGCATTAGACATGAAGAGATTTCATTGGTTAATGATGGATTGAGGAAGAATAGGGATGAAGATGAAGAGGAGGAGGGAAATAGAAACCCAAATTGATCATAGAAGGAATTCCATCTGATCAATATTATTCATTCATTTTGGGAGATAAAATGTACATTTCATCAATCCTCTAAATCCAATATTATTGGTCAAATAAAATTTAAATCAACCATGATTAAGGCCAAATAGAATGTCAAACATCACAAGACCATAAAAATGGCTCAACATAACTTTCAAGCAATTATTCAATTAATTATCAATTTTAAAATGAATTAAAATGCATTTTAAAATGGACAAAACCTCAAATCCCTTCAAAACATCAAATAAATGGTCAAGGGATTTATCCTAGGTCAAAGAGAAAGTCAAACATCACAAGACCATAAAAATGGCTCAACACAACTTTCAAGAAATTATACAATTAATAATCAATTTTTAAATGAATTAAAATGCATTTTAAAATGGACAAAACCTCAAATCTCTTCAAAACACCAAATAAATGGCCAAGGGATCTATCCTAGGTCAAACAAGGTCAAAGGACCTTAGACAAAAATTTCATGATTTTTGGAAAGTCAGAAGTATTTTAAAAATATTTAAAACAAGTCAAAATTCATTTAATTCATGAAAAATATCAAAATTAATCCAAAAAATCATTCTAATTCACAATATGAAAGAGGAAAATATTTAAAGATTTTTGGTGAAAGACCCATATTTTTTGGATGAAAAACGAAATTTATATGAATTAAACAAAATAAATGGATTAAATGAAAAATCATAATAAAAAAAATAGAAAAAACGAGGGTCATCATATCTCCCTGATTAATTGAGGTGGTAGATCTAATGGCCAAGGGCGCGCGTTCCACTATAGTCTTCAGTCAACGCCGCACATGCTTGGTAATCAAAATAGATGGCTAAGATTAAGACACTTCAAATAGATCAGATGGCTAGGAGACGTGACAACACATCACCGAAGTCCTAGCTCCGGTTGTCTTCTTCGGTGGACCTCACTGGACTGGTCCACCACCAACCATCAGGAAAATGAAAAGTGAGGACACTATTTTAAAGAGAAAAAGCTCATGAGCTCGAATCTGGCCTCAATTTTACCAAATTCCAAATATATTGAGAGATATGAGGAATTGAATTTTGAGGTACATGATCTGAGTTACTTCGATTTGACCTCAAAGCAACTCAATCTTATTGCCTACATTGGTAGGACTTCAAACAACCAACAAACAAGTAAAACAGTGGAGAATTGAGTGAGAATCGAAGGCTTGAAGTTTTGGAAAATCACCTTCGGGTAGCAGTGATTTGACTGGATCTTGATGCAATTCCAATTGGTTCTTCCTCCTCTTGCTTGCAGTAATCAATTGAGATGAAAATGGATATGAATCCTTGGAGTTGTTGTTCACAAATAAAAGTTGAATCAAGAACACGATTTCAATGAAATCCTCAAGGAATTCTATGGAGTAGGGTTCTGAGTTTGCTTGGTAAGGCTTGGGCAGGGTGTCTCTATCATTTCTGAAGCAATGCACTTGTATTTATAGGCTATGGAATTTAGTTTTGCACCATTTACAAATTGAGCCAAAAATAGCAATATTGTGCATGGGTGCATGGGTGCATGGGCATGGAATTAGGCCCAACCAATGATGCAATCCACTTCCAATTCGTGTGAAATTGATGATGAAGTTATTACATGGAAGCATTCAAAAGGAATTAATGACTTGAGTGCAAAAGTTTCAAAAATAAACCAAACAAAGGAGCCATGCGCAAATCTCTCAATTCTTATCCAAATGGAGTGATCTTGGATGTTTTGGAAATGTGACATCAAGGGGAACAACTTTTATGTTGAATACTTTTTCATTTGGATCTTGGATCATGATGAATATCGAGGTACAAGTTGGAGAAATCAAACATGGTTGAAAATTTTCTAAGTACCAAGTCAAATGACCACTTCTTCTACCTTGAATAACATTTGCTATGAGCTTCAAATGAAATTGGTTTCTTCATCAACATTGTATATATTTCATTCCTCTTAAATTTGGTCACAATGCTCATGCTCATGCCCATGCCCCATGGAGTTATGGATTTTAGAAGTTGAGGAAAATTGCCTGTTCAATGCTCATGCCCCAAAATGACCTATAATGTTTCCTCTTGTCACATGCCCTTGCAATTAGAATTTGACATTTCTCAAAAATCAAAGATTGGATAAGACATCTTTAAATTAACCATGGAACTTGGATGGCCTTCATATCTATAGCGGTAAATTCATGACCATTAAGCTATGGATAAAATTAACGTCAATAAAACCAGAGTCGCCACCGCGCTTTTATTGTTTCCAAGGGAAAAGGGAAAAGTACGAACAAAACCCAAAGATAAAAAGTTTTCAAATAAAAACTAATAAAATGCCATAGATTACAAGTAAGGGTATTGGTTACACAAAGGGAAGGTGTTATCACCCAAAGTGTCCTAGGTACTCCTAGGGAGCCCTTTCTTGTGTGCATATGTGTTTTTATACAAAATGACGTTTGCAATAAATAGAGTGTGGGGATGAGAAAAGAATTCATTAATTATATTTTTGTGTTTGACAAAACCTTTGGACTTGTGCCTACGTACCAACATAAAAATGAGGGATCAAAACCTCGTAGTTTGTGGTATCAATTTCAAAGTGAGTGAATTGCTTTTTAACAAGAAATTAAGTTTGAATGAGGCACAAAAGGCCTAAAAAGGTTTGAATAGGTGTTAGTTCTTTTTGTCTTTTGAAAATTTTACGTCAAGTATAGTTAAGTTCATTTACAAGTTTGATTTAAGAAAAAGAGTTTGAAAATGCAATGGTATAAGGCCAAAGTTTCTAATTTGCAATAAAGTCTAAGTTTAGAAATCACAAGCAAAGAAGATTTTGAAAGGGGGAGAGATTTTGAAATTAAAGAAGTGGGAGGAGATGAAGAGACTAATCCTAAGCAAAAATATAAAAGTTAAGAGTTGAAAAGATCTGACAAATGGGATGCAATCCAATAGACAAGAATGTCATATAGAACCCCAATTTTCCCTTGGACTTTAGAATCAAGCAATATCAATACACAAATAGCAAGATGAAAAGCAAGGAATCAAATAAAGATAGCCACATCCAAGCTTAGCAACTCCATGATCTTCTACATAATCTCCCATGTATCAGATGACTTCAGAGATAGGCATTAGACACAGGTTCAAAGTAATAGCTTCAATAAGACCATGTAGCAGATGAAACTTCACTTCACAAGCACTTGGTTTCATGAAAGTTGGCATTGGCCAAGTCCTTCTTGAAGGTAGATAAAAACAAGATATGGGGGATTGAATTGTTTTGGAAAATAAAAAAAATTTAAGAACTTAGACACACGCATAATAAAAAGAATTCAACACAAAGTTTAATACTGGTTCGCTTGAAATTCAAAGCTACTCCAGTCCACCCGGCCAAGGTGATTTCTCCTTCAAAAAGTACTTAATCAACTAATCTTGAATGATTACACAACAACCGTCTAAGAGAACTAATCCCTTAACCCTCTCAAGTATTCAGACTACACAGAGTCACTTGAGGAAATATCTTAGCAATGATATGATTAGTAATGAACATTGCTTCTAACAATAAGAAGATATTACAAAATAAGAAATGTTTTCACATTAGAGCAGCAACTCGTGAGAGAGTGAAAAGAAAGTAATGGAATAATTGTATTCTCGTGTATCTCAGGTCTATTTCTTGTGAAGCGTTCCATCCTTTTTATAGGAGAATGAGAGGACTGTTGGGTGATGTTAATGACAGAATCTTGGTCATTGAAGAATGATTAATGTCATTACTCTCCTTGTTCTTTCCAAAGCAGTATGGAACACAATGACTTCTTTCTAAAAATAGTTTCTTTCCATAAGCAATTTACTTCAACGTTAAGTTTTTCTTGAGTCATCGAATCTTGTATCTGACTTTTTCAGAGATTCTCTTTATTTGACTTCTTCAGAGTGTGCGTCTTCAGAGTCTGGATTCATTCTTTTCTATCAGAGTTTCTGACTTCTTTAGTTTTGCTAGCGCTTGTGTTGGATCAGAGTCAGAGCCTTCTAGTTACGTAACTTTTGAGTAGTATCTTACTGCTTGATTCTATGTCTAATGATTGTCTATCTGATTGCTTTGATCAGATTCCTGCACACTTAGGAATATTTAGTTAGGGTACCATTTTTGTTTCATCCTTTGTTATCATCAAAATCTTAGAGATACATTGTAGAACTAAATTTGTTCTTACAATATCCCCCTTTTTGATGATGAAAAAACAAGTCATAATAATGATGAAACAATATGAATATCTCAGAACCAGATAACGGGAATGAACTCCCTCTGAGTTAGATCATCAGATTTAACAGAAGTTCTTACCGGACTTTCCTTGTGTGGAGTTGGTTTTGTACCTTAGCTATTTTCCTGCATAACTTTAGTTGTTATATGTCATTTAGGATTTATTAATGTTCGCAGTGCCTTGAGAGGTTTTAAATATGTTTTCATCATAGCTGTTTTAGTTCTCCCCCTTTTTGTCAGAATAAAAAAGACTGAGAAAAAACTAGTCAAGAAACGGATATTCATATAATAGTGAAAAACAGGTATAAATAGGCAGCAATGAAAGCATAGATCAGAAAGCAGAAAGAAACATCAGAAGAAAAAGAAACAAACAAAGAGCCTAAGTGCCTAAGGTTTTGGGGCGGAGGCATCCTTTGGAGCAGCTGAGTCAGCACGTTCCTTTTGCAATTCCTCAAGAGTATTCAAGACCAAAGGGGAAAAGCCAGAGGTAGATTTCTCCCCCAGAGTCAAAGTATCAGCCCTTGCCTTGGCAGCTTCCTCAGCAGTAATCTGTGCTACTTCTTCAGCGTCGGCTTTTGCTTGTGCCTCAGCCTCAGCAGCAGCCGCAGCAGCAGTAGCTTCAGCAGCAGTAGCTTCAGCAGCCGCCTTTTCTTCAGCTTCTCTGATCCTCTGTTCTTCTTCCAGGTGAGCTTTCTCTTCTGCTTCCTTCCTGGCCTTTTCCTCAGCCTCTCTGGCCAAGTGAGCTTGGAGCCTTATACCAGCATCTCTGATGAAGTCGTTACGGACTTGTTCAGAGAGGCCTTTTAGTTTGAAGGCTTTAGAGGTCATCCATATGATCACTCTGTTCTAGTGGATCCTTACTGCAGAGGGATCATCACTGATGCTAGAGTTGATAGACAGAGACTTGATTTCTCAGTGATGACTATTTTGACTCCCAGAACGTGAGAGACGATGTAGTGATCATCTGAGTCTGCGAGATGCCAAAATTCCTTCACCATATATGTGTACACAAGGCCATAGAGTCTCTGAAAATAGGTTTCCCACCCTTGCATTCTTAACTCTTCAGTTAGGTCTATGCCATTTCTCTACATATTTCCAAATTCCACCAGCAATTCGCACAGTACCTCAAGCTTCTCAAATGGTGTTGCTAGGTGGATGTGAGGTTCACAATCAAGAATATGGGGTTCCCTGTAGATAGGGGTTGAGACAACGCCAATAGTTGTAGTTGATTGTTGAGTACAAAATGGGTGTTTGATCCGTTGAATCCATCTGTTGAGAGTAGTTGTAGACATATTGTTGTTGAGCATCCATGTAGAACAATGTTGAAGATGAAGGTTTGAACGAAGAACTTGTTGAAAATGCAGAAACCTTGATGAAGATGACGAAGAACTGAGCGAAAGAGGGTTTGTGTACGGCGTGAGTGTAAAGTGTGAGATTGTGATGCGTGAAATGAATTTATACCCATATAGATGCATGCAAAACGACATTATTAAAAGTAGTTTAAACAATTAAATCAAGCATGTTATCCAAGTTCGCACGTTTGGAGGAGAAATGATTACAACCCATGATGGAGGTATAATCCCTAAAACAACACACTGGTCGAGGAGATTTCAAGAGTCTGTCTCTTGATATCTGCTAGATAGTTGTCTAGAAGTTTCAAGGTCAGACGTATGATGCTCCACATGTTGATTTATCTGATCTTTAGGAAGACCAACGGGTTGGGTCCTGAGGATTTTTGATTCAGATGACTCCTAACTGGTAGAAGCATCAGAGTCAGATCCAAATACCAGATGTTCAATTCAGAGTCTTATTTTGCTATTTCAGAGAAGCACATTTATTCTGGACAAATTTGAATGTTTAAAATTTTCAAAATAAAAGGGAATTTGTCTTCAACGAGGGGTTTAGTAAAGATGTCAGCCCATTAATGGTCTGAATCAATAAATTTTAAAGATATTACCCCTTTCTGAACATAGTCTCTAATGAAGTGATGTTTTATTTCTATGTGCTTAGCTCTGGAATGCAATATAGGATTCTTACTTAAACAAATGGCAGCAGTATTATCACAGAAGATAGGAACGTTACTCTCAAATATCAGAAGGTCTTCAAGTTGATTTTTCATTCAGAGCATCTGAGTAGTGCAGAGTGAGGTTGATATATATTCTGCTTCTGCAGTGGATAAGGCTATGGTTGATTGTCTTTTGCTGGCCCATGATATAAGATTATTTCCCAAGAACTGATAGTTCCCAGATGTACTTTTACGTTCCATTATGTCCTCTGCATAATCTGCATCACATTAAACCAGAGAGCCTATACTCTGATGTTTTCTCATACATCAGGCCAAGGTTATGGGTTCCTTTCAGATACCTGAGGATTCTTTTAACAATTGTTAAATAAGATTCCCCGGGATCTGATTGGAATCTGGCATAGAGACATACACTAAACAAAATATCAGGGCGTGTAGCCGTTAGATAGAGAAGAGAGCCTATCGTACCACGATAGAGCTTCTGACAAACCTCCTTGCTAGTTTCTTCCTTCTTCAGAATGCAGGTTGGATGCATTGGTGTCTTAGCAGGTTTGCATTCAGCCATTTCAAATTTCTTCAAAATGTCTTTTATGTACTTACTTTGGTATATGTAAGTAGCTTCTGAAGCTTGATTGATTTGAATTCTCAGAAAGAATTTTAGTTCTTGCATTAAGCTCATTTCAAATTCTGCCTGCATTAGCTCAGAGAATTCTTGACATACAAATAGGTTAGCTGAACCAAAGATAATGTCATCAACATATATCTGGCATATCATGAGATCATTTCTAATGTTTTTACAGAAGAGTGTAGAGTCAACCTTTCCTCTAATAAAATCACATTTTAGAATAAAATTACTTAATCTTTCATACCATGCTCTAGGAGCATGTTTTACTCCATACATAGATTTCTTAAGTTTAAAAACGTGTTATGTACATTTAGAGTTTTCAAAACCTGGAGGTTGATTGACATATACTTCTTCTAATATATAACCATTAAGGAATGCGCTCTTGACGTCCATCTGATATAGTTTGGTGGAATGATTTACAACAAATGAAAGAAGTAAGCGAATAGATTCTAACCTGACGACTGGGGAAAAGGTTTCATTGTAGTCAATGCCTTCTTGTTGACTGTAACCCTATGCCACCAGTCGTGCTTCGTTTCTGACTTCTTCTCCCTTTTCGTTCAGTTTGTTTCTGAACACCCATCTGGTTCCAATAATGTGAGTTCCTTTAGGCTTTGGGACGAGATCCCAAACGTCATTCTTTGAGAATTGATCTAGTTCTTCTTTCATAGCCAAAACCCAGCTATTGTCTTGAAGTGCCTCATCACAGGAAGTAGGTTCGATTAGAGATACTAATCCTAGATGAGTTTCTTCAGATACTTTGAATGTTAACCTAGTTCTGACAGGTTCACCCTTGTTTCCCAGAATCAAATCTTCAGAGATGTTGGGGCGACTTCTTGATCTTTTCTGAATAGTTGAGGCTTCAGTTGCATCTGGACTTTGTTTGTCAGATACTATTGGTGCTTTAGTCTTTTCGTTAGAGCCTGCAAGAGTGATCTCCAAATCTGCAAGTTTCTCAACTAGCTTTGACTTTTCAGGGTCAAGCTTATCATCAAATCTAACATGTATTGATTCTTCCATAATTTTGGTTTATGTGTTGTATACGCTGTAATATTTAGAGCGTTCTGAGTATCCTAACATAATACCTTTTTGTGCTTTTGAATCAAACTTGTTCAGATGTTCTCTAGTATTGAGAATAAAACAAGAGCATCCAAAAAATGGAAATAAGAAATTGTAGGTTTTCTTCCCTTACACAGTTCATAGGGAGTCTTTTCCAGAATGGATCTAATAGAGATTCTATTCTGAATATAACACGATGTATGTACTGCTTCAGCCTAAAAGTGCTTAGTCGCATTTGTTTCATTGATCATGGACGTGGCCATCTCTTGGAGTGTCCTATTCTTCCTCTCTACAACTCCATTTTGTTCTGGAGTTCTAGGGCAGGAGAAATCATGGGATACTCCATTAGAATCAAATAGTTCCTCAAAAAATTTCTTCTCGAATTTGCCACCATGATCACTTCTGACTCTGATGATTTTAGAGTCAAATTCGTTTTGCACTTTAGAACAGAAGCTAGTGAATACAATGTGAGACTCACTCTTGTGCTTTAGGAATTTTACCCATGTCCAACGACTAAAATCATCAACAATAACGAGTCCATACTTCTTTCCATTAACTGACGCTGTCTTAACAGGCCCAAATAGGTCATTGTGAAGAAGTTCCAGAGGCTTAGAGGTGGAAACAATATTTTTCTTTTTAAAAGATGTTTTCGAAAATTTTCCTTTTTGACATGCCTCACACAAAGCTTCTGAAGAATACTTCAGTTTAGGTAAACATCTGACTAACTCGAGTTTATTTAGATGAGAGAGTTTTCTCATGCTAATATGGCCCAAGCGTCTATGCCATACCCATTGCTCTTCAATAACAGACATCATACATTTTTTTGATCTTTTAGATCTGAAAGATTTATTTTGTAAATATTGTTTTTCCTCTTTCCAGTGAATAGAACTTTTCCATTATTCTGATTAATTGCTTTACATGTTTTTTGATTGAAGATTACATCATAACCATTATCACTTAATTGACTTATTTATAACAGGTTATGCATTAATCCTTCTACATAGAGAACATCATATATAGAGGGAAGAGTTCCATTACCAATAGTTCCGGAGCCTCTGATTCTTCCTTTCTGATTTCCTCCAAAACCTACGAAGCCAACATCTTTAAGTTCTAGGATTTGAAACATATACTTTCTTCCAGTCATGTGTCGCGAGCATCCAGGGTCCAGGTACCATGATTGGTGTCTTAACTCTGCTGCATAAGATATCTGCAACATAAACAATCTTATCCTTTTGTACCCAGAATCCTTTGGGTCCTTTGTGATTAGTTTTCCCAGAGTTTCTTAGAACTTTGGGTTTTCTAGCATTATCAAAACGTTGTGCTTATGTATGTGCGTAGTGATAAGAAAACGGAGATTTAGGTTTGTCATCTGTAGAAGACTTATCTTCACTAGGGACATACCATATTCCTCTTTTATTATTCTGACTAACTCCATAAATCATGGATGCCATTCTGCTTCTTTCTATCCCATTTTTCAGAAACTTTTGAAAAGATTTTTCATATTCATATATTATTGTGTTAGAAGTTTGTGGGGCTTGAGATAGAGCTTCTTCAAGTTTTAGACATTGTATATTTGTGGAGTCTCTTTCTTTTATCAAAGTTTGATTTTCATCTTTTAGTTCTGAAACAATCATCTCAAGATTATCACATTCTTCGATGGTTCTTTCAAGAACCCCTTTTATAGCCTTAAATTTTTTTTTTAAGTTTCTGATATGAGCTTAGAGTTTCAGAAAGGCATGATTCAAGGTCAAAGCGAGAAAGATCAGAAAATACGTCTTCAGGATCAGATTCTCTATCTGATGTATTTCCAGAGGTGATAGCCATAAATGCAACATTTGCCTGTTCTTCAGATTTTGATTTAGAGGAATCAGATTCACTGTCGTCCCAGGTGGCCATTAGTCCCTTTTTGGTTTTGAATGAGCTTTTCTTGAGACTTTCTCTTCTGGGCCTCTCTTTCTTTAGCTTTGGACATTCGTTTCTGTAATGGCCTATTTCCTTACATTCGTAGCATGTTATTTCTTTGTTTGACTTACCTCTGGAAGTTGATTCTGAGCGATCTCCCTTGGGTCTTGGTCTTCTGAAGTTGTTATTCCATTTTCTCCAGAGTTGTTTTACTCTTCTGGTCAAAAGGGATAACTATTCTTCATCGTCAGAGTCTTCCTTTTCAGAGTCGTCATTGTCTTCCTCTTCAGATTGGAAGGCTTTGTTCCTTTCTGGCTTGCGTCTTTCAGATCTAGACTTTAGTGCTATAGACTTGATCTTCTTTTGAGGCTCATCTTCCTCAAGTTTTATCTCATGACTTCTGAGTGAACTGACGAGTTCCTCAAGGCTGATATTGGTCAGATATTTTAATAATTTTAATGTTGTGACCATTGGTCTCCACTTCTTTGGCACGCTTATGACTATCTTTTTGACATGATCTGCAGTTGTGTAGCCCTTGTCCAGAACTTTGAGTCCTGCAATTAAAGTTTGAAATCTAGAAAACATTACCTTTATAACTTCATCGTCCTCCATCTTGAAGGCTTCATTCTTCTGAATTAGAGCCAGAGCCTTTGTCTCTTTGACTTAAGAATTTCCTTAGTGAGTCATCCTCAGGGAGTCAAGTATTTCTTTAGTTGTTTCCGTGTGGGTGATCTTTTCATATTCATTGTAGGAAATGGCATTTAGCAGTATCGTTCTGGATTTGTGATGGTTTTTGAAGTCACGCTTCTGATCATCTGTCATTTTGCTTATCGCAATGGCAACGCCAGCGTCAGACACAAGAGGTTTGTAGACGATTGTGACTATGTCCCATAGATCAACATCATAGCCCAGAAAGAAACTTTCAATCCTATCTTTCCAGTAATCAAATTTTTCTCCATCAAAGATTGGAGGTTTAGCATTGTAACTATCTCTTTCATTGGTGTTGGCCATAATGTTTTTCTCATGATGGATCTCTCTACACTGTTAAGTGTTTAATTAGAAAATCAATAACAGAGTCGAAGCTCTGATACCAATTGAAGGTATAGAAAAACAAGAAAGGGGGGTTTGAATTGTTTTGGAAAATAAAAACTTTTTAAGAACTTAGACACACGCAGAATAAAAAGAATTCAATACATATTTTATATTGGTTCGCTTGAAATTTAAAGCTACTCTAGTCCACCCGGCCAAGGTGATTTCGCCTTCAAAAAGGACTTTATCCACTAATCTTGAAAGATTACACAACAACCGTCTAAGAGAACTAAATCCTTAACCCTCTCAAGTATTCAGACTACATAGAGTCACTTGAGGAAATATCTTAGCAGTGATATGATTAGAAATGAACAGTGCTTCTAACAATAAGCAGATATTACATAATATAAGAGAAATAAATGTTTTCACGTTAGAGCAACAACTCGTGAGAGAGTGAAAAGAAAGTAATGGAAGAATTGTATTCTCGTGTATCTCAGGTCTATTTCTTGTGAAGCGTTCCATCCTTTTTATAGGAGAATGAGAGGACCGTTGGGTGATGTTAATGACAAAATTTTGGTCATTGAAGAATGATTAATGTCATTAGTCTCCTTGTTCTTGCCAAAGTAGTATGGAGCACAATGACTTATTTCTAAAAGTAGTTTCTTTCCATAAGAAATTTACTTAAATGTTAAGTTTTTCTTGAGTCAGCGAATCCTATAGTCAGAGTCTTTATTTAGCAATGTTTGCCTTGTATCTGACTTTATCAGGGATTCTCTTTATTTAACTTCTTTAGAGTGTGCGTCTTCAGAGTTTGGATTCATTCTTTTCTATCAGAGTTTCTGACTTCTTTAGTTTTGCTAGCGCTTGTGTTGGATCAGAGTCAGAGCCAGAGCCTTCTGGTTATGTAACTTATGAGTAGTATCTTAGCACTTGATTCTATATCTGATGATTGTCTATTTGATTATTTTGATCAGAGTCTTGCACACTTAGAAATTTTTTGTTAGGGTACCATTTTTGTTTCATCCTTTGTTATCATCAAAATCTTAGAGATACATTGTAGAACTAAATGTGTTCTTACACTTCTTGCATAGGGAGTGTTGCCTAATTCTAAGTCTAATGTCACTGATCAACCCAACAGTCCACACAAATATCTTTTAAGGTTTTTGTGATTATTATGTACATTAAGGTCAAAGGACTATAAACACAAACAAGTATATACAATCATCATATAATCACAAAATATGTCTCAAGTGAGAAAAGTGTAAATGACATTAAAATAAACAAGTTAAATGGTATGAATAATGGAAAATGAATAAAGACTTGAATTTAAAGTGCATGAAAGTAAATGGCTTAGAATTAAATGTTAGTTGTTAGTTGATTAGAAGTTAGTATTGCTTTTGCTTTTGTTTTGTTTAAGTCATTCTTTGGAGAACACTCAACCCACTATTCCCATGCATGGATCCTTGAGCCAAGACATCTTCCAAAGGAAGGAAAAAAGGTCAAGTTTCCATACAATACCATGAAAGAGGTGAGACTTACAATCTCATTTACTAGAATGTTATGCCTTTGGTGTCAAAATTTAGCGCTATTTAAGAAATCATAATCGGAATTGTGTAGAAGTCACAACTATTTGAGGTCGGGCAATAGAGATTTTAGTGCTAATGCATGTTAGAGATATGGTATTATGAACCATACTCCTAAAACATATCACACTTAAAATAAAATGCAAAAGGGGTAGATCTAATCTCATCCATACTTATGTTGATTTTACAATCAACTAGCCTTAGGATATAGAGATGTCATAGGTCCATGAAATGAATGAGAAGATAATAGGATTAAGATGAAAGGGGAGGGGAAATGAAATCAACACAAATTGGTCAAAGGAGGACTTTTATCAAATTAAAATCATTTATTCATTTTGGGAGATGAAATGTGCATTTCATCAATCCCCTAAATCCAATAATTTTCTTTTTGAGTATGTATGTTTTAGAAGTATGGTTCATTATACCATATCTCTAACATGCATTAGCACCTAAATTTCTATTGCCCGACCTCAGATAGTTCTGACTTCTACATAAGTCCAATTACGATTGCTTAACATAGCGTTAAATTTTGACCCAAAAGGCATAACATTCTAGTAAGTGGGATTGTAAGTCTCCCCCTTTCATGGTATTATGTGGAAACATGGCCTTTTTTCCTTCCTTTGGAAGATATCTTGGTTCAAGGATCCATGCTTGTGAATAGAGGGTTGAGTTTTCTCCAAAGAATGACTTAATCAATTGAAAAGAAAAACAATACTAACATCTAATTAACTAACATTTGACTAACTTTTATTCTTGTTCCTTTTAATTTCAAGTCAGTTACTTTATGTCATTTAACATTTGCCATTGACATATCATTTAACTTGTTTATGTTATGCCATTTTTCCCTTTGCTCACTTGAGCCATATATTGTGATTGTATATATTTGATTGTGTATCTTGTTTGTGTTTGTGGTCTTAGGACCTTAAAATACTTGATAAACAAACAAAAAAACCTAAAAAATGTTTGTGTTGACTGTTGGATGTGATCTGAGCTTTGGACTTAGAATTAGGCAACATTCCCTATGCAAAAGGACTTGGCCAATGTCAACATTTCTGAAACCAAGTTATTGCGATTTGGGCTTTCATCTGATGCAAGTATTCATATCCATATGAGTTCATCTGCTACATGGTCTTGATGCAAATTTTATTTTGATTTGTGTCTAATGCCTTTTTCTGAGCCATTCAAGGAGTATGTCATCTGATACATGGGAAGATTAAGAAGAAGACTATGAAGTTGCTAGCTTGGATGTGGCTATCTTTATTTGATGCCTTGCTCTTCACTTTGCTACTTTCTTATTGATATTGCTTGATTTAAAGTCCAAAGGAAAAGTGGGTTTCTATATGACATTCTTGTCTATTAGATTGCATCCCATTGGTCAGATCTTTTCAACTCTTAACCTTTACATTTTTGCTTAGGATTAGTCCCTTCATCTCCTCCCATTTATTAATTTCAAATCTCTCCCCCCTTTCAAAATATTCTTTGCTTGTGATTTATAAACTTAGACTTTATTGCAAATTAGAAACTTTGGCCTTATGCCATTGTATTTTTGAACTTTTTTCTTAAATCAAACTTGTAAATAAACTTAACCATATTGACTTAAAATTTCAAAAGACAAAAAGAACTAACACTCATTTAAACTCTTTTAGGCCTTTTGTGCCTTTTTTAAAACTTAAACTTTTGTTAAAAGAAAATCCACTCATTTTGAAATTGTTACCATGAACTACGAGGTTTTTATCCCTCATTTTTATGTTAGTACGTAGGTGCAAGTCCGAAGGTCTTGTCAAACACAAAAATATAATTAATGAATTCTTTTCTTATCTCCACACTCTATTTATTGCAAACATATTTTATATCAAAAACACATACACACATAAAAAAGGACTCCCTAGGAGTACCTGGGACACTTTGGGTGCTAACACCTTCCCTTTGTGTAACCAACCCCCATACTTGTAATCTCTGGCATTTTATTAGTTTTGATTTGAAAAGTTCTTATCTATGGGTTTTGTTCGTACTTATCCCTTTTCCTTTGGAAACAATAAATGTGCGGTGGCTGTAACACCCCAAAATTTGCCCTCCTTATTCACTCATTCATTTTTAGGTCATTTAACATTAGATACATTGCATTTCTTCATGTCAATCGGGATTAGCTCCAAGAAGCTTGAACATCATCCAGGACACTTTGTGGGTTCTATTTAGATGATCAGTCAACACAAGGGAAAGACTTGAGTTACTTCCAACAGGGGTCTATTCGTCAGTCAAAACGTTAATCTTGAAGGAGCAAAGGTTTGTTCATGAGCTGTCATGCTCGTTAGGCGAAGCCCACGTGTTATGCAAACAAAAAAAAAACAAAAAACCAAAAAACAAAAAAAACAAAAAAAACAAAAAAAAAATACGAAAAAAAAAACGAAAAACGAAAAAAAAACGGAAAACGAAAAAAAAAAAGAAATTTAGATAAATAAATAAATAAATGAATAAAAGAAAAAATCTCAGACTTGGACCTCTCTCAAAAGCCCACTAAGCTACCAATATTAGGCTATAAATACTAGAGTTTTCATTGAAACAAAACCCTGGACAAAACCTGGAGAGAAACTTAGACAGAGAGAGTGAGAATTAATCTGCAGCAACCTCCAGGCAACTCTGAAAGGTTCATTCTGACTCACACACTTTCAGCTCAAGCAAACCCTAACATTGGTTTGCAAATCCAGTCGTGCCATTTGATTTCAACCGATCTCTCCAATCAGGTTTGCCCTTATTCCCATTACCTTTGTGCTTTGAAGTTGAATACTCTGAATGTTTGAGGTATGATGGATGAATTTCATTAGGTTTTTGCCCACAGGTTCATAATTATGTATGAATGTATAAATAATGCCTTGAATGCTTAATCGTTTAATTTCTGAAGTGTATGCCACAGGGTTTGAGGTTTCTGAAACCATACTGTTATCCATGAAAAATCCAAAACCCACAGGCGTTCACTAGCACCTTCGTTAGGCGAACACGCAGCGATGCTTCGCCAAGCCTTCGCTAGGCGAGATAGTAGCGATCGCGACAGTAGCATTTGCTTTTTTCTGTTTTGCTCTAATCTGACTTACGTTTGTCATATCATGTTTTCTCCTAATCCTTATCGTGTTTCACTAACCCTTTTGTTGAGTTTTTGTGAAGGCTCACATGAATTTTGCAGGGATAGCTCGCTGGATATTCCACTTTGCTTGTCGGATACCATTTGGGAGATTTATTCTGATTGCCTTGTTGGCACGTTTACTTTATACATGTTTGTTTTGTATGTGTTCGTATCCCCACAGGTAGCGCGGTTCCTTCGTCAAGGACTGCCTTTTTGCATGAGCATCCCTAACCCTACCAACTCATTGATTTTTCTTCTCCTAAGAACATGTTAACTCCTTCTACTACAGGCGAGTAAGTCTCCAAAGGTCGAGCATCCGGTAGATTGCGTAGTAACGTCATTCGTCCAAAACCCAATCCATAACCTCGTAGTTAGCCGAACTAAGGCTTGCTCTGATTCTCATTCCATATGAGATACGTAGGCATAAGACGCGATGTCTTAGCGAGCACAATTACCCTTAACCCCTAGGTAGCCGAGCTACAAAGACTCTAATTCTCATATTCAGATGAGATACGTATGCAGTGGCTGCGACATCCGTACGAGTCATTTTCTTTTGACCCCTTTTTTTTAGTAAATAACACATTAGATAAACCCACACCCTTTAGACAAGAACTACAAAAGTGGATCCCGTAGAGTACTACGGATGCGTAGGGGTGCTAATACCTTCCCTTCGCATAATCGACTCTCGAACCCAAGATTTGGTTGCGAGACCCTGTCTTGTCCTTTCCTTTTTCCAGGTTTACTTCGAGCGTTTCCTTTCCCTCCTTTGGGATAAATAACGCACGGTGGCGACTCTTCTGTCTTTCTTCGCCGGTTGTTTTTTTTCGCATTCCATTTTTCAGGTTGCGACAACTGGCGACTCTGCTGGGGACCCGGTTTCCCTAAGCGAGTCCCTCCTAGCTTTTGTAGGTTGTTTGTTTATTGGGTGTTTATTCTTTCGTACAGTTATTTATCTTTCAGCATTTACCTGCTTTATTGCATTGTGTACATATGACTGCCGTATCTGCTGGTTCTGTTTGTGAGATGAGTTCAATACCCGAACTCGAGTGCACTTAGGATAGGAGAATGGCATAGTCTTGTTGACTTGTGTGGAGTTATTCCTTAGCAAGTTGACTTGCAAGCCCATTCACTTGGTGGAGGTCATGTTGGGATCAATAATGTCACACAAGTAAGTTGTGGTTAAACATTTATTTTTCCAATATAGACCTTAGAAGCCAAGGACCTTAGTTTACCAAACCCATCTTGGCCTATTCGGACGTAGTGCGAAAGTCGTTCAAGTGTAAGATTTGATACAATTGTTACACGATACTACACTCACAAGAGTCTCTCTTGAGAATATTTTTGGAATACGAGTAGTCGTTCCTCCGATAATATCCGAAAGATGGGATTATGACTATGGGAACCTTTTGTAGAACATGTTTGGCAGGTTTAAACCTTACTACACTCCCTTTGGGTGGTTCTTAACCTAAACTCCATGCTCGTGACTTGCAACAAACCCTTGATTCATGGTTGATTCGTTCAGGTATCCTTAATATCAATGAAACTTGGGTGTTGATAAGGTGTAAACCATAATCCACCAAAAATGGATGGTTGATATTAAGGATAACATGATCCATCCCATGACCTTTGTTTGGTGTGCTTTGCTTGATCCTCTTAATTTCTCTCCAGGCAGTGCAACCTGACAGATGTTCAAGCGGATCCAACAATTCTGATTGACATGTCATTGCATTGCATAACATCATCTGCATATTTGCATCCAACATCTCATGCTTATTCATTTGTAGGGTATTCCCTTTTTAAGGGGGAGCCTTAAAATCAAATAAGCAGTGCATCACATACCATACATACTAACCCTTGTTTGTTTTGCAGGTGTCACCGTAGTGTCTAATGTTTGTTCCCTATTGCAGGCAGTTATTGGTCCCAAGCGAGTTCACAGGTACCCGACAAAAGAAAACCGTTCACGACTAGCAGTGGACCAGATACAGAAAGAACTGGCTGATATGCGTGAAAGGATGGATCAGTTCATGACATTGATGACTGGTATGGCAGAAGGCCAAGCGAAGCTGAAGGAATTGGTTGAGCAACTGAGGCCCGATCCAGAGGTGGAAATACCAAGTGCTGAGGGGAACCCTGGTAACCCTGGGAACCCTGGTAACCCTGGGAACACTGATAACCCTGTGAACACTGGAAACGCGGGTAACACAAATGTTGATGGAAACCCGGGTAATGTTGGCAACACGGGAAATGTTGGGAATGGTATTGGCGGAAGGTACAATGTGAATCAAGGGATTCGGATTAACGGGCACCCCGTTACTGAAGATTGTCAGTATGATCGATTTTCTTTGCACGACGAGGCCTTCGAGACCACTCGCCGTATGGATGAGCTTGCTGAGAAGCTCAAATCTTTGGAGTCTCAAAATTCCTTAGGTTTTGATGTCACCAATCTTGGTCTGGTTCAGGGAGTAAGGATCCCTCACAAGTTCAAACCCCCTACTTTTGAGAAATACAACGGGGCTTCTTGCCCACGCACTCATCTTCAATCTTATCTGGGAAGGTTGGGAGCTCACACTGAAGATGAAAAGTTGTGGATGTACTATTTTGAAGACAGTTTAACTGGAGCTTCTCGTGAATGGTATTCTCATTTGTCTCGTACTACCATCAAGAGCTGGAAAGACTTGGCAGAGGCTTTTGTCAAGCAATATCAATACAACTTGGACATGGCTCCAAATCGGACCTTGTTGCAAGGAATGTCTTAGACTGCCAAGGAAACCTTTAGAGAATATGCTCAGCGTTGGAGACAGATTGCTGCATCCGTCCAACCCCCTATGTCTGAAAGGGAAATGGCGGACATGTTCATGAACACTCTTCAAGGCAATTATATCGAGAGATTGGCTGCTTGCCCGTCAATCATCTTTGCAGAGATAGTGATTGCTGGAGAAAGGATCGAGAGTCTGTTGAAGATGGGCCGAATTCAAGACAACAGTGCTTCCAAATCATCAGTTCCCAAGAAACTGTTTGCTGGTAAACGTCAGCGAAGAAGAGAAGGTGAGACGAGCGTTGTATATGCCGACAGAGGCAGGGGCAGAGGACGCCCTAATTATTATCAAGATCAAGTGGCCGCAGTCACTGTTCCAACACTTGTTCCTCAATTGCAGTATCATCCGCAACAGCAACCCAGGTACAACAATCAACAACAAGGAGGTAATCCGGGTCAGCAGAGATCCTATCAACAACGTCCAAGGCAGGCCGACCGGGTCATTGAGCCAATCCCAATGCCTTATTCTGTATTACTTCCCAAGTTGATTGACATGAATCTGGTTACGTTGAGAACTCTGGCCCCACCGGTCGATCCCAACAATCTGCCTAGAGGTTATGATGTCAATGCCAGATGTGCTTTTCACTCCAACGCACCTGGCCATACTACAGATAATTGCAAGGCTCTCCAGCTAAAGGTACAAGATTTGAGAGATGCCCAGGCCATCAATTTTTTCTCCGGTGCCTAATGTTATCCAAAACCCGATGCCAGCTCACGGCGGGCAGAGGATTAATGCTGTTGATAGTGGGGAAACTTTGAATTTGGTTTCTGATGTGACTAAAGTGAAGACTTCACTATCGGTGGTCAAAGACCGACTCTTGAAAGGACGGATTTTCCCGGGCTGTGGGGAAGAGTGCAGAAATTGTCAAGACGCTGAGAACGGATGTGATAGTTTGAGAAGGGGTATTCAGCAATTGATAGATGATGGTTGTCTTCAGTTCGATCAGACTCGTCCAGTGAAGAATGATGTGTCGACAATAACGTTTTATTTCACTCCTGAAGAAATATATGTTCCCGAGAGACCCGCTCCGACAACAATATATTTCCCAGAAAGTCCAACACCAATTTACTCTATCAACCCTCAACCGACTTTGATTGGTTCGGTCACCACCACGGTACCAGAACCTATTCCGTATGAGAAAGGCAGTGCTATCCCGTGGCACTATGGGGCTGATATCCACTGCCAGGGGCAAAAAGTTAACGAAGAAGACATTGACATTGGTAGCTCCGCTGTAGACAATGTTGGAGGAATTGGTGACTTCACTCGCAGTGGACGCCTATTTGCACCATCAATATTGCGCACGACTGCTGAAGCTGAGGCAGCTGCCAAGGCTAAAGGAAAACAGGTATCCACTGAAGAGGTTACTAGAGAGGAAGCTCCTCCTAAGACCGCATTCGAGAAGGAAGTGGATGAGTTTATGAGGATTATCAAGAAAAGTGACTACAAGGTAGTCGACCAGCTAAATCAGACACCCTCAAAGATCTCCATTCTCTCACTATTGATGTGCTCTGAGGCACACAGAGCAGCCTTGTTGAAAGTACTGAATATGGCTTATGTTCCCCCAGAGATAACTGTTGACCAGCTGGAGTCGGTAGTTTCGAATGTACACACCAGCCATGCGCTAGGTTTCACCGATTATGACCTAACATCTGAGGGCAGGAATCATAACAAAGCCTTGCATATCACAATGGAATGCAAAGGGACGGTGCTTTCCCATGTTTTGGTTGATACAGGTTCTTCTCTGAATGTTCTCCCAAAGAAAGCCTTAACAAAGTTGGATTGCGATGACGCCACCCTGAGGCCGAGTAATTTAGTTGTAAGGGCTTTTGATGGCTCTAAGCGAGCTGTTTGTGGCGAAGTTGAGTTGCCAGTTAAGATTGGACCGCAGGTATTCAAGAGTACCTTTTATGTGATGGATATCCATCCTGCCTATAGCTGTCTGCTAGGTCGACCCTGGATTCATGCTGCCGGTGCTGTTACTTCTACTTTCCACCAGAAGCTCAAATATGGACTAGAAGGTCAGATTGTCACCGTCTATGGTGAAGAGGATATTTTTTTTAGCCACCTGTCTACATTTAAGTATGTGGAGATGGATGGTGAGATGCATGAGATGTTGTGTCAGGGCTTCGAAGCCATAAACATCAGTGAGGTTGCGCCCGAAACTGTCTTTTCACCTGAGTCTGAGAAGGTCGGGACTTCTATCTCTTCATACAAGCAAGCTGTTGAAGTGGTTAAGGCTGGTAATGCCCAAGGCTGGGGCAAATTTGTGGAGCCAATCATAAAAGAAGACAAGTTTGGATTGGGATATACTCCGGGGTCTCAGAAGAATGAAGCCGGTAGTTTCTCCAGCGGGGGTTTGGTTTCTCCCCACACCGTCAATGCTGCAGATGAAGACAAGGCTGACAGCGATTGTGACTTAGATAGCTGGATTCACCCGTGTGTCCCAAGAGAAAAGCTCGACAATTGGTCGTCTGAAAAGGTCGTCCGGTTTACTCTACCGAAGGAGTAATTTTTATTGTTTTCCTTTTATCACATGCATAACAAAGTCTTACACTTTGACCAAGGTGTAATGACTCATCTGTAGGGCAATCCATTTAGTTACATTTCACAATTATTTTCATCATCAATAAAGGACAGCTTTTGCAAACAATTTTGTGTTCTCTTTCTTTCAATTATTTTTACTTTTACAAAAACGGCAATGTTTCTTTTTCATGTTTCTTTTTCGTTTTTCTTTCCAAAAAACACCTCGTAAAACTGATCACCCGGATCTCACTGCTAACGACACTGTTATGGCCAAGTATGACTTCGACAATCCTATCTATCAAGCCGAAGAAGGAGTTGAGGAAGATTGTGAATTGCCTGAGGAGTTGGCCAGGTTGTTGAAACAGGAGGACCGAGCTATCACACCTTATCAGGAGGTGGTTGAGACCATCAACATTGGTACCGAAGACGACAAGAAAGAGATCAAGATCGGGGCCAGCCTACAGGCCGAGAGGAAAAGACCGTTGATCATGTACTTGAATGTGTTAGAAAGGTCACTGGGTTGTGTGCTCGGTCAGCATGACGAGTCAGGTCGAAAAGAGCACGCAATATATTACCTTAGCAAAAAGTTTACCGACTGTGAACAAAGATACTCACTGCTCGAGAAAACTTGCCGTGCTTTGGCATGGGCTGCTCGCCGACTAAGACAGTATATGTTGACTCACACGACTCTATTGATACCAAAGATGAATCAAGTCAAGTATATTTTTGAAAAGCCAGCAGGGTTGCTAGGTGGCAAATGATGCTGACAGAGTATGACATCCAATACACTTCACAAAAAGCCATCAAAGGAAGTGTCTTGTCATACTATCTTGTCGCGCAACCGATTGATGATTACCAACCTATGAGGTTCGACTTTCCTGATGAGGACATCATGTTTCTCAAATCGAAAGATTGCGAGGAACCACTCCCGGAGGAGGGGCCTGACCCTGAATCCAAATGGATTATGATGTTTGATGGGGCGGTCAACGTAAATGGTCGCGGAGTTGGTGCAGTGTTGATCACACCGGAGGGGGTTCATATGCCATTTTGTGCCAGAATAACTTTTCCTGCACCAACAATGAAGCCGGACGAAGCAGAATGGGTCCGTTCTCGATACAATCAGCTAAGCCTAGTTGAGGAAAAGAGACTAGCAACTATATGTCATGGCCAACTATATCAGAGATGGACGAAGAGAGCGTTTGATCAGAAAGTGCGCCCTCGGGAGTATCGAGTCGGTGAATTGGTACTCAAAAGAACTCTTCCTCCCAACACAGATCACAGGGGCAAATGGACACCGAACAACGAGGGTCCATACGTGGTTAAAAGAGTTTTCTCTGGCGGAGCTCTGATGCTAACAACCATGGAGGGCGAAGACTTCCCGTCCCCTGTCAACTCAGACGCAGTTAAAAAATACTTTGCATAAAATAGACCCGCTGGACAGTAAAAGAATAGTTCAGGCAAAAAAGGGGCATCCCGACGAACCAAAAAAAAGAATGAAGAGGTTCGGGCAAAAGTTAGGGATATAAAAATAAATAAATAAATGTACACCCGGTGAGTCGAAAACCCGAAAGGGCGGCTCAGGCAAAAAAGGGTATCCCGGTGGATTGAAAACCCAAAAGGGCGGTTTAAGCAAAAGTTAGGGAATAAGCGAATAACTGCGATCTGAGTTCATCCGTGTTATATCACTGTTTCATTCAATCCGGCAATCTTCGAAGGTAAAAGATCGACTAATCATCCACATCAGAAAGCAAGATGAGCAGAGCGTCTTGAGGACATACGAGCCATAGCAGAGTCGAAACTCGGTGGGACCCCATTTCCACATTGCCATTAGGATAGTTTCTCTTGTTCAATTTATAGTGATCGCCTCTTTCTAGCAATCAGCTTCCTGATGTACTCGCCTATTCCTGGCACAAATTTTTCAACCAACAAAAGTCGAATCATTCAGTTAAAAAGCCTCTTTACTTTTCATTTATCAGTTTGTTTGCAAAAGATGTCTGAATTCTTGAGGAAACATATTGCATCTGAATGTAATGGTGGCTTTTGCAGATGACTTGCACAGGAAAACAGTCAAAATTGCTTTGAATGTGCTTAATCCCGGACGGTGAATTCAAACCGAGTAATTCCCCAGGGCATACGTGTATTTTTTGGTTACACGTCACAGGAATCGGATGCCAAGTCATGAATCCTCACCCCTAAGCGGTTGACAAAGCCTCTCCGCTGCAGAGCAGGTTCCCCAATAGAGTTGACAGTATCCAAACTGTATATCCCCAGTAGAGTTGACAGTATCCAGACAGTATATCCCCAACGGAGTCGATAGTGCCAGACTGTATCTTCCCAGCAACAGCGGAGTAGTCGCATACCCAACAGACAAGAGGGCGGTGTTCCCAGTGTTCATCTCGTCCCCAACAGATTATTTTTTTTAACAGATTTATTTTAATCCCCAGCCTGAGGACAATTAGCAAGTTCATATCCCCAGCAAAGGTCGATTCCTACGACATTTCCCCAGGAAGTGCTTTCCTCACAGACTCTCCTCGCAGAGCCTCGCCAAGCCAAGTTTCCATAGTTGATACTTCCCCAGCAAGGTCAACTTTTCAAAAAAGGCCGATTTATTTTCGGTGGCTCCCCGGTCCCGGCAGACGGATCGTTCCCCACATAGCATTCAAGGATTGATATAGCGATCCGCTCCCTGCCAGAGTTGCTTCCCCAAGCATATTTCTTTTTTCTTTTGCACCATGCATAACATTTGCATTTGCACTTACATGCATATCAAACATACACATAAGCTGATAAACAGGTTCTTCAAAGTAGACTGAAAAATTACTTTACAACCAAAGTCATGAGATTCGGCCAGAGGATCAAGTGTGTGTGTGACCCAGCATGAGGGTCATTTCGAAGATTCAGCCTGAGAATCGTTTTCCAGAGATCCAGCCTGAGGGTCATTTTGAAGATTCAGCCAGAGAGTCGACTACGAGCGTTATTTCCCCAACAAGCGAGCTGGAGGAATAGATTGACAGCTCAACAGAAAATCAACCTACAAGAGGATGCAGCCCGCGGATCGCATTTAAAAAACAAAGTCTAATCGAAGAGTCGTTATAACATGTTCTAGCCTGAAGAATATGTACGAAGCCCAAAAGTGGGATATTCTCGAAGCTGCATTTCTAACATGAAGATTGTAGATTTCGAAAGAGGGTCAACCAGCGCATGCCCCAGATGCGAGATCCTGATGATGGGAATTTATCATAAAAACAATCCAGATCTAGCCAGAAGATCAAAGTCAGGTCTAGCCCGAAGACCGAAAAATAAATAGATTCAGTCAGAGAATCGAAACAATTCAGATCTAGCAAGAAGATCGAAATAGATTCAGCCAGAGAATCAAAACAATTCAGATCTAGCCAGAAGATCGAAGAAGATCTAGCCAGAAGATCGAAGTCAGGTCTAGCTCGAAGACCGGAAATAAATTCAGCCAGAGAATCGAAACAATTCAGATCTAGCCAGAAGATCGAAGTAGATTCAGCCAGAGAATCAAAGAAAATAGATTCAGCCAGAGAATCGAAACAAAGGAGAGCTAGCCAGAAGATCAAAGAAGATCTAGCCAGAAGATCGAAATAGATTCAGCCAGAGAATCGAAACAATTCAGATCTAGCCAGAAGATCGAAGAAGATCTAGCCAGAAGATCGAAGTCAGGTCTAGCCCGAAGACCGGAAATAGATTCAGCCAGAGAATCGAAATAATTCAGATCTATCCAGAAGATCGAATTAGATTCAGCCAGAGAATCAAAGAAAATAGATTCAACCAGAGAATTGAAACAAAGAAGATCTAGCCAGAAGATCGAAGTCAGGTCTAGCCCGAAGACCAGAAATAGATTCAGCCAGAGAATCGAAACAATTCAGATCTAGCCAGAAGATCGAAGTAGATTCAGCCAGAGAATCAAAGAAAATAGATTCAGCCAGAGAATCGAAACAAAGAATATCTAGCCAGAAGATCGAAGTCAGGTCTAGCCCGAAGACCGGAAATAGATTCAGCCAGAGAATCGAAACAATTCAGATCTAGCCAGAAGATCGAAGTAGATTTAGCCAGAGAATCAAAGAAAATAGATTCAGCCAGAGAATCGAAACAAAAGAGATCTAGCTAGAAGATCGAAGAAGATCTAGCCAGAAGATCGAAATAGATTCAGCCAGAGAATCGAAACAATTCAGGTCTAGCCAGAAGATCGAAGAAGATCTAGCCAGAAGATCGAAGTCAGGTCTAGCCCAAAGCCCGTAAATAGATTCCGCCAGAGAATCGAAACAATTCAGATCTAGCCAGAAGATCGAAGTAGATTCAGCCAGAGAATCAAAGAAAATAGATTCAACCAGAGAATCGAAACAAAGAAGATCTATCTAGAAGATCGAAGTCAGGTCTAGCCCGAAGACCGGAAATAGATTCAGCCAGAGAATCGAAACAATTCAGATCTAGCCAGAAGATCGAAGAAGATCTAGCCAGAAGATCGAAGTCAGGTCTAGCCCAAAGCCCGGAAATAGATTCAGCCAGAGAATCGAAACAATTCAGATCTAGCCAGAAGATCGAAGTAGATTCAGCCAGAGAATCAAAGAAAATCGATTCAGCCAGAGAATCGAAACAAAGAAGATCTATCTAGAAGATCGAAGTCAGGTCTAGCCCGAAGACCGGAAATAGATTCAGCCAAAGAATCGAAACAATTCAGATCTAGCCAGAAGATCGAAGTAGATTCAGCCAGAGAATCAAAGAAAATAGATTCAGCCAGAGAATCGAAACAAAAGAGGTCTAGCTAGAAGATCGAAGGAGATCTAGCCAGAAGATCGAAGAAGATCTAGCCAGAAGATTGAAACCGTATCCAGCCCGAGTATCAAAATTAACATCCAACCAGAGGACTAAATTGAGTATAGATTCAGCCAGAGGATCGAAACTCCAGATTAAGTCAGAAGACTGATTCAGATTCAGCCAGAGGATCGGAAGAGAAATAAACAGCGCGGTGTATTTCAGCATTTTTGTGGTGTTCTCGGAGCGCAAATTTTCGGTTTATCTTTGGTATTCAATCAAAGCTCACCCTGTTTTTCTGATAAGCTGTTCGCTTTAATCCTGCTCGGGTTAGCTGATGACTGAATAGGGGCAGCGGTAACACCCCAAAATTTGCCCTCCTTATTCACGCATTCATTTTTAGGTCATTTAACATTAGATACATTGCGTTTCATCATGTCAATCAGGATTAACTCCAAGAAGCTTGAACATCATCCAGGTCACTTTGTGGGTTCTATTTAGATGATCAGTCAACACAACGGAAAAACTTGATTTACTTCCAACAGGGGTCTATTCGTCAGTCAAAACGTTAATCTTGAAGGAGCAAAGGTTTGTTCATGAGCTGTCATGTTCGCTAGACGAAGCCCACGTGTTATGCAAACAAAAAAAAACAAAAAACGAAAAAAAAAAACGAATCACGATTTTTTTTTTTAAATAAATAAGTAAATAAATAAATAAATGAATAAAAGAAAAAATCTCAGACTTAGACTTCTCTCAAAAGCCCACTAAGCTACCAATATTAGGCTATAAATACTAGAGTTTTCATTGAAACAAAACCCTGGACAAAACCTGGAGAGAAACCTAGACAGAGAGAGTGAGAATTAATCTGCAGCAACCTCCAGGCAACTCTGAAAGGTTTATTCTGACTCACACACTTTCAGCTCAAGCAAACCCTAACATTGGTTTACAAATCCAGTCGTGCCATTTGATTTCAACCGATCTCTCCAATCAGGTTTGCCCTTATTCCCATTACCTTTGTGCTTTGAAATTGAATACTCTGAATGTTTGAGGTATGATGGATGAATTTCATTAGGTTTTTGCCCACGGGTTCATAATTATGTATGAATGTATAAATAATGCCTTGAATGCTTAATCGTTTAATTTCTGAAGTGTATGCCACAGGGTTTGAGGTTTCTGAAACCATACTGTTATCCATGAAAATTCCAAAACCCGCAGACGCTCGCTAGCACCTTCGCTAGCCGAGACAGTAGCGATCGCGACAGTAGCATTTGCTTTTTTCTGTTTTGCTCTAATCTGACTTACTTTTGTCATAGCATGGTTTCTCCTAATCCTTATCGTGTTTCACTAACCCTTTTGTTGAGTTTTTGTGAAGGCTCACATGACTTTTGCAGGGATAGCTCACTGGATATTCCACTTTGCTTGTGGGATACCATTTGGGAGATTTATTCTGATTGCCTTGTTGGCACGTTTACTTTATACATGTTATTTTTGTATGTGTTCGTATGCCCACAGGTAGCGCGGTTCCTTCGTCAAGGACTGCCTTTTTGCATGAGCATCCCTAACCCTACCAACTCATTGATTTTTCTTCTCCTAAAAACACGTTAACTCCTTCTACTACAGGCGAGTAAGTCTCCAAAGGTCGAGCATCCGGTAGATTGTGTAGTAATGTCGTTCGTCCAAAACCCAATCCATAACCCCGTAGTTAGCCGAACTACGGCTTCCTCTGATTCTCATTCCAGATGAGATACGTAGGCATAAGACACGATGTCTTAGCGAGCACAATTACCCTTAACCCCTAGGTAGCCGAGCTACGAAGACTCTGATTCTCATATTCAGATGAGATATGTATGCAGTGGATGCGACATCCGTGCGAGTCATTTTTTTACCCCCTTTTTTTTAGTAAATAACACATTAGATAAACCCACACCCTTTAGACAAGAACTACAAAAGTGGATCCCGTAGAGTATTACGGATGCGTAGGGGTGCTAATACCTTCCCTTCGCATAATCGACTCCCGAACCCAAGATTTGGTTGCGAGACCCTGTCTTGTCCTTTCCTTTTTCCAGGTTTACTTCGAGCGTTTCCTTTCCCTACTTTGGGATAAATAATGCACGGTAGCGACTCTCCTGTCTTTCTTCGCCGGTTGTTTTTTTTCGCATTCCATTTTTTAGGTTGCGACACTGGCGACTCTGGTTTTATTGAAGTTAAGCTTATCCATAGCTTGATGGTCATGAATTTACCGCTACAGAAATTAAGTGGCGACTCTGCTGGAGAGTAGTCCTCAGTGGGTTTAGCCTAATTTTTTATATGTATATAATTGTATATTTGATGTTTGTATATTTGTTTGTGTGATATAATTTGTCTGTTGTGCTTGGTGATCTCTGAGTGGTGAGATAAGTTCTAACTCTAACATGAGCGCAATTAAGATAGGAGGATGGTATAGTCACGTTCGACTTGTATGGAGTAGTCATTAACAAGTTGGATTGAGACCCATCTACTCAGTGGAGACCCTTTTGGAGCTATTGATGTCACACAATTTATTTGGGGTTAGGCATTGCTTTCTCTGATTTGGGGTCCGAGAAGCTAAGGAATGTAGAACAGTTAACCCAACTTGGCCTATTTAGGACGTAGTGAGGAGATTGTTCATGTGTAGACTTGATAACAGTTGTTATGCGATACTACACTCAGTAGAGTTTCTCTTGAGAATATTATGGGTTGATGAGTCAGTCATCCTAACCTGTAATATCTGATAGATGGAATTAAGACTCTGGGAACTTTTTAGAACATGATTTACAGGTTTTTATCCTTAGTACACTCCTTTGTGATGGTTCTTAACATGACGCCATGCTCGTGACTCACAACAAACCCTTGATTCTTGGTTGATCCAATCAAGTCTTGTCAATATCAATGGAACTTTGATGTTGATGAGGTGAAAACCATAATCCATCAAAATGGATGATTGATCTTGACAATGACTTGATTCATCCCTTGACCTTTGTTTGCCTTGTGTGTGATCCCTTATTTGTGATTGTTGCATTCATGCATTAATGCGCATCATAACATTCATCACACGAAAAATAACTTCAAGGAACTGAGGTTTTATTTGCAAATATTTGCAGACCATGGATTATGGACGAAGGAACACTAAGAAGTACAGTTTCAGATGTCCCAATTTGAAAGATTTGTGGAAGCTATCATCTTTTGTATTAGATCCCTTGGATTTCAAGCAACGTCATGGGAAGCTTCTATTTGTGTTATCTACTGATGTGGTTGAAGCACTCTTGAGTGTGTTGGTTCAGTTTTATGACCCTCTCTACCGTTGCTTCACTTTTCCTGATTATCAGCTTATGCCTACGTTAGAGGAGTATGCCCATCTCTTGGGAATACTTGTTTCTGGCAAGGTGCCTTTTAGTGGATTGGAGGAGATTCCCAGATCTCATATTATAGCTGAAGCTCTTCACTTGAAGAAGTCTGAGATTGAGGCTCATTGGGTGAAGAAAAGAGGAATGTTTGGGTTGACTTCTAAGTTTCTCATAGGGAAAGCAACTTCCTTTGCTCAAGCCGGTAGTGTGGATGCTTTTGAAGCTATATTTGAGTTGCTCATATATGGTTTAGCTTTTTTCCCTAACATTGACGGTTTTATTGATGTTAACGCCATTAGAATCTTCTTGATTGGCAATCATGTGCCTACTCTATTGGGTGATGTGTACTTCTCTTTGCACTTGAGAAATTCTAAAGGTGGTGCGACTATTGTATGTTGTGTTCCTCTTCTGTACAAGTGGTTTATTTCGCACTTGCCCCAGACGCCTGCTTTTGTGGAGAACAAACAATGTTTACGGTGGTCTCAGAGACTTATGTCTCTCACCAATGATGATATAGTTTGGTATGACTCTACATTGAGTAGTTTGGATATTATTGACAGTTATGGTGAATTCTCTAATGTACCCCTTATTGGTACACAAGGAGGAATGAACTATAACCCTGTTTTGGCTCGTCATCAACTTGGATTCCTCTTGAGAGACAAACCTAATAACACTCAGTTAGAAGGTCTTTTCTATCAAGAGGATAAAGATCCCCAACACTTGAAGCAGAAGATGATATGTGCTTGGCATAATCTGCATAGCAAAGGAAGATCTGAGCTTGGTTCGTGCAACTGTATAGCTTTGGTAGCTTACACTACTTGGGTGAAGAAGAGAGCTTTGGAGTTGAAGATGTCTTATGCTTGCGAGAGGCATATGTCTATGGTTGTGGCTGAGCCATCAACTCTCTCTAACCAAGATGTAGAGGAGTTGGAAGATGCACTCACTAAGATGAAGCAAGAGAAGGACATGTGGGAAGAGCGATTCCATGCTTTAAGACAAAAGCATGAGAAGTTACAGCTTGAGTCTAAGGATAAGGATGCACTTATTGAACTTCTTGAAGACCGGGAAGTGAAGAGACAGAGAGAACCAGAGGGTCCATCTTCCTCTAGTATGCCTCAACCTTCCGGTGCTTGGAAGAAGATTGTTGATCAGCTTGTCCTTGAGAAGCCTCAAAGGAAGACTTCTTTTGAGTCTGAGATTCGACGCATCCGAAGGAAGTACACGCCAGCAGCCAGATCATTTGACACTCTTGTTAGGGGATCCTTAGGATGTTTAGTTCTCCTTTTCTCTTGTATTTGTATTTTGGTTTCTGAAATTGTACTTAGTGTAATCCTTCCAAATTTTATGAATAAAAGAGATTTTTATGGTCAATCAATTTGTTATTATTATATATTTGCAAATAAGATAGCATGTTCCTTGAAAATAAAAATAAACAAAACCTTGCATTTCATGCATCATTTGCATAACAGGTTTCTTCTGCCAGATGTCTTATTGGTTATTCTTTTGTGCTTCAGCCAAGCTGACTCACCAATACAACACTCGCGCCAATCAACCCAGAATCATGGAGCATTTAAAGCAAGAGAACTGAGAACTGAAAGGTCAGATTGCTCGCCTGATCGCTATGATGGAGTTTGTCCTAGCTGCTCAGAATCAACCTTCTTCAACTCCTGCAACTCCTCCTCCTCAGAGGACTGTCATCTCAGAGGTTGCTTCCTCAACTGTGCCTGCTCCTCAACCGGGTCTGTCTATGCCTGTTGGATTCCGTGGGGGATGCCACCAAATTTTATGCCTGAATGGTTTGTGTTTACTTTTACTTCTGTGCCGACATCTAGCCCGGTCATGTTCGTGTCACCTCCAGTTTTTCACACTCTGCCTCATGTTAAGGACACCATCTACCATTCTGAGTCGTCTTAGGGTCCGGATATTTATGAGAAGATGGACGAGATGAAGGATCAGTTCCTTGAGCTACGAAAGGAATTGAAGACTCTGAGAGGTAAGGATTTGTTCGGTAAGAGTGTTGCTGAACTTTGCTTAGTACTGAATGTCAAGATCCCAATGAAGTTCAAAGTACATGACTTTGAAAAGTATAAGGGAAATACCTGCCCGCTGAGCCACCTCGTCATGTATTCCAGGAAAATGTCAATGCAAACTGATAATGATCAGTTACTGATTCACTACTTCCAAGACAGTCTGACTGGTGCCGCTTTGAGATGGTACATGGGGCTAGATAGTGCAAGTGTTCGCATGTTCAACGATTTGGGTGATGCTTTCGTGAAACAGTACAAGTACAACATGGATATGGCGCCTGATAGAGACCAACTGAGGTCTATGTCTCAGAAGGACAAAGAGAAATTTAAAGAAGTATGCCCAGAGGTGGAGAGAGCTTGCTGCTCAGATCAACCCTCTGTTGGAAGAGAAGGAGATGACCAAGATTTTCCTTAAGACCCTAAGTTCATTTTATTATGAATGAATGATTGTTAATTCCCCTAGTGGCTTTACCGAAATGGTAAACATGGGGATGAGGTTAGAAGAAGGAGACCGAGAGGGACGTCTGTCTAAGGAAGAGGTGTCATCAAGCAAGAAGTATGGGAGCAGTTTCGCCAGAAAGAAGGAAGGGGAAACCAATTTAGTGTCAGTAGGGAGGTAGAGGAGGCCTCATATCAAAAGAAATTTGCAACCGCGTCAGCATCATCATCAAGTTTCATCAATTACTCCAGTATTTTCTAACAATCAATCAATGTCAGTTCAACAACAACAACCACAACAAAGAACAAACAACTACAACAACAACACCAATAATCAACAACAACAACAGAATTTCGAGAGGAAGAAGGTCTCTTTTGACCCTATTCCTATGTCATATGCCAAATTGTATCCATATCTGGTTCTCAAGAACCTCCTCTGGCCAAGAAATCCTCCTCAAATTCCAGAACCACTTCCGTGGTGGTATAAGCCTGAACTCCGTTGTGCCTTTCATCAAGGAGCTCCTGGCCATGATATCGAAAATTGCTACCTGTTGAAGTATGAGGTACAAAAGCTTGTAAAGAATGGGATGGTGTCCTTTGAGGGTCGTGCACCGAATGTGAAAGCCAATCATTTGCCCGCTCATGGTAATTCCTCTGTTACTATGGTAGATGGTTGTCCAGGAAGTTTCCAAGTGTTCGATATGCGACGTATTCGTCGGTCCTTGGTAGAGATGCATAGTACTTTGTGTACAATCAGTGATTGTAAGCACGACCATGACGGTTGTGCGATTTTTGTAGTGTAAACCCCCGTGGATGTTCGATCGTTAAGAGAGATATCCAGAAGTTGATGGATAATAATGTAATCCAGAATCAATAGTCGAGGGATATAGATGATCTCAATATTATAGTACCATTGTTTAAAACCCCGGAGCGGGTGGTGATTCAGTTTTACAACAGCAGCATGTAACGGAGTATTCGTTACCATTAGAGATATTGACTAAATCCAAGGTAAATCATACAAGTCGAGTCGCCACCGCACTTCTATTTATCCAAAGGAATGGTTAGAAAGCGAACAAAAACCTAAAAAGTTTTATCGAATCAAAAACTAGTAAAAGAGAGTCAGAGATCTGGGTAAGGGGGTTGGTTATGCAATGGAAAGGTGTTAGGCACCCAAAACATCCTAGGTACTCCTAGGGAGCCCTTTTCATACTTGTTGTAAGGTTGTTGTTTTTGTGAAAAAATTTGTTTGTGCAAACATGATTGAAGAGATGAGAAGAGAATATACAAGTTATTTACATTTTGTGTTTGGATGGATAAACCCATTGCCTACGTACCATCTTAAAAAAAGATTAGGATCAAAACCTCGTAGTTCATGGTAAAAATCTCAAAACAAGTTGGTGAATTGATTGGTCCAAAAGCCTTAAGGTCTTTTGTTATCAAAGGGAGAAAACTCAACCTAAAACCCCAAATCCACCATGTGAGGATATCTTCAATATGCTAGTGAGGGGTTAACCCTATAATAAGCATGGAAGACTCATTGTCCATCACTAAGGATATAGGTGAGTATTACATCTACCACAAAGATAACTCAAACCTAATAGCTAAAGGTTATGAAAAAATTTTGATTAGAAAGTGGCCATTGAAACCACAAAAAGACATTTGAATGGGTTATATTTACCACTTAGAAGTATATACAAAATGGTCAAAGTTGACTTAAAGATTCAATTTAAAATAAGTATTATGAAAAGGAAGTTTGAAAATCAAAAGCATAAGGCTTAGGTTTCTAATGTTGAAAACAAGTGTTAGATGTTTGCACAAAAGTTTTGGCTTGGGTTAGAGTGGAGAGAAGAAGAAGAAGGGCTAAAGTCCTAAGCAATGCAAAAATGAGGGATAAGAACAAAACCACAATGGAGTTCCTCTCTTGAGATCATATGGATGATCCAAGTAGCTCCCATCCTTTGGAATAAGCAATCACATAAACATAAACCCAAGCAATCATCAATCAAATGAACTCTTGGAAGGCTCTTCAAGGCATCTTGAAATTCTTTCTCTTAGAAGCTCATGGCAATGGTTCCCCAAATTTGAATCAAGGTGGAACCCCTAGCACAAGAACACACACATCAAAGAGTTTTATGAAGCAAATCAAGAATGGACAAGATTGAGTTTAGAGGTTGTGTCCTTCATGGTCATCTTCAACATTAAGGTCCTTTTACTCCAATTTTTGCATAGGGAATGTCCTAGAAACTAAGTCCATTTGTCCATTTCTTTTCATTTGGTCCACAACAATCAAAACAAAACACAAACACAATGATATATACACAATTATGTGCTCAAGTGAGCAAAAGGCAAATTGCATTAACATAAACATGTGCTCAAGTGAGCAAAGGAAAAAGCAAATGGATAATATGTGCAAGAATAGTAAATTGCATAAAAGTAAAGAGCAAAAAGTAAATGTTAATTGTTAATGGTTAGTGTTAGTAGTTAGTGTGCCATAAGGAAATTTAACGCTATGTTAAGCAATCGTAATTGGACTTATGTAGAAGTCACAACTATCTGAGGCCGGTCAATAATAATGTAGGCAACAACACAAGTTAGAAGTCTTGATTAGTGAACCAAGTTCCAACAACTTGCCATGCCAAAAAGAAGAAGAGAATTGATCTTGTATTGGTTTAAGTCTTTTGCATAATTTAGGAAATAACTTATCCTTAATGCAAATCCATTCACTTGATCAATTAATCAAGATGAATTAGATTTGAATCAAGGAAGGTTAAGTCTCCCTAATCAATGCTAACTTATCAACCTTCAACTCATTGATCAAAAAAAAGAAAAAGAAGAAGAAGAAGAAAGAAATGAATAATGGAAGATGAAAATGGGAAAATAAAGTGCATAAGATGAAATAAATGTACCAATCCATGTATGTTGACCAAATGATATTGAAAGTCAAAGTCAAACAATGAGAAATCAGAAATGAGATGAAGATTGGAGGTCAAACAATAAGCAAAATATTTTTGGCATTTTTAATATTAAAATAAACTTGAATTAAAAATAAAAGAAAGGTCAAACTTCAAAATCACTTCAAATCAACCTTGAAAGGTCCAAGTGATTTATCCTAAGTTCAACAAGGTCAAACAAAGTTTGACAAAAAAATTCAGCATTTTTAAAAGCCAGAAACTAATTTTAATCAATTAAAAATGAATAAAAATAACCTAATTGAACTAATATCTCAAACAAATCTCAAATAGGTTAGGAACATATTTTTGTATTTTTTGAATATCAAAAACTATTTAAAATGAATTAAAAATAACCAGAAAAGAGAAAATTCACAAAAAATATCAAATGAAAAAATAAAAAATATTAAAAATCAAAATTAGAAACTAGAAATTATTTGGAGAAGAATGCAATTGGTCCCATATTTTTTGGAATTAAAATGGAGAAGATATGAATTTTTGAAAATAATGGAAATAAAAGAAAATAAATCAGAAAATAGAAAATGCCAAAAATCCAGAGGCGTCAGATCTGGATTCATTAATTGACGTGACACATCTGAAGGCAGGGAGACGCGCGCGCATGGTGTGCTTGAGTCAACAGCATCACACATGGCATTATTAAAAGTCATAAGATCAAACGGTTGTGATATAAATTGGAGAAAGCATCCAACGGTCCACAATGCATCTGGCAAAGGGACGGTCACCGGAGCCACCTTCTTCTCCAGTGAGCATGAAGATTCCGGTGACATTTGCAGGTTTCAAAAGCTTAACCAAAATACACGATCCATACATCATTGGAAAGTTGGGATGATGTACATCATCCCTGTACCACTCAATTCCACTCTAGATCTCTATATTGAGAGAAATCATAGATGGAAATTCTGTGGTGTTCAAGTGAACTTCATGGATTTCAACAATTAAATACTCAAAACAATTGCCTCTATGAAGAGGACTTCAGCCAACACAATATCCAAGCAAATAGATCAATAAATGGTGAGTTTCGAAGAGAAAACCAGTTGAAGAACAACCTTGAATTCTGGAGATTTGAGCTTGCTTCCTTGCTTCCTTTGGCCAAACAGAAGATCAATGGAGTGTGAGAGAGAGGTCTAGGAACTTTAGATCTAGAAATTCAACCTGATTTAGTTGAATTTCAGATCTGAGAAATTTAAGAAAATTGGAATAGTTCCTTTAGGTGTGGCCCGGTTTTCAATTCAGCAGCATTTCAGGTTGATTCATGGCTGAAATTTGAATGGAGTGAGGCTCTTATTTATAGATGGAAAGGCAAGGCAAGAGTGATCAAAGTCGTGTGCATGGAATTGGATATTCATTGCATGGGCTTGCATGATCATTCAAAAGGCCCAAATTCGATGTCAAATGCACTCTGAAGGATAATTGAGCTGAAATGGTCGTGGAATTGGCAATGCACAAGCTTGTATAATGAGTTTCAACATGTCATGCATAATCATGCCTAAAACTTCTCCTCTTCGAAAATGCCATTTGCCAAATCCAAACACGAGCATGTGAGTAATGGTTGGAAAGGTTTTGATATAAGGAACATTTGTTATGTTGGGCAAAAATCCATTTGAAGTGTGGAAATTGGTGAAATTTGAGTTTAAAGTGCAAGGTGCAAAACATGAAAAGGCAAAGTTTCTAAATTTGGCCAATGTTCACGCCCCTCTGTTTTGATGATGAAAACTTCAAATGGAAAAACCTCCAACATCAAAGTTGTAGATCTTTTCAATAAAATAAAAGTGGACTTAAATTTTGCATCATTTGGAGTTTTGATGAAAGAGTTATGGGCATTTGAAGTTGGACTTTTTTGCCTTTCAAAGCATTTGGTCCAAAATGACCTATAATGTTTTGCATTATCACATGTCTTTCCTTTGAGATTTTGAAATTTTGTTCAACATAACATTTGAAGTAGACATCTTAATATTTCCAATTCATTTGATCCCAACTCAAAATCATAAGAAATTAATGAGTTATGTCCTTGGGAAGTTGACCCAAAATTAGGGTTTCAGTCAAAATGACCTATAATGTCTTGGAATGGGAGATGACCTTCCAAGCTTCAAATAAATTTTTGATGAACATGAAAGTTGTTCATAATGGCCTTAAGAAAATTTTTGCATTTTGGATAATCTCCATTTGACCAACACATAAAAAGTTAGATCTCAGTGCATTTCAAAATAGCCAGATGAATTGACTAATCAACTTCTCAAGTCCACAACTCATATCCTGATGAATTGATGATTGAGGATACTCAAATAAGTCCAAATATGCATGAAATGATGAATTAAAGGACTTCCCTTGATTGTATTTATTCATGGGCTAAGGTTGCTTCAAGAGCAAGGCATTATGGTGCACAAATGAATTAGGGTTTCTTTGGGGAACAAACCTCAAACCCTTTGACTTGCCTTGATCAAAATGATGAATTGAGATGCTAGGGAGGCATATTTGATGGAGGAGAGCTTTGGGAACTATTACCATGCTTGCTATCATCTTCATTTGGCCATACCTTTATACCAATGATCTCCTTGAAACTCTTGACCTTGTGATTACTCAAGCTACAAACAAAAGGTGTTAGTGACATATTTTTGTGCTTTTGGTTAGTAAACAAAATAAGAAAAACAATAATATACAATTCAAGCATGCTTGGTGATCTCAAACCACTCACAAGAGGTCCTACCCAAAGGTAAAGGGAACCAAGATGCTTATGATCCTTGAGGCTTTGCAAATGCAATGTTATGATGCCATGAGGGATCTTAGGGTCAAAATTGGGGTTTTACAGATGCCCCTATTTAAGGTCATTCTAGCCGAAGGAGTGAAGGTTAAAATCTTCGTTTCGACGAGGTAGAATGGTCTTAAATAATAACAAAGAGACGAATTTTGGTCCCTAAGAGACCTCAAGATGCAGATATATGCATGCAAAATGGTAAAACTCTGTGGGGATATGCATCCACAAAGGCAAAGATCAGGAGGAAATCGATAATTCCTATGAATAATTCATTCTATGGGGCAGAGATTCTAACGGGGAGTAAAGGGATGAAAACGCGTGAGAAGGTCACGACTTGAAACTTGCTGAGAGACACAGAGAGAATCCAAGAAATAAATCAATGGAAAGACTCGAGCTGACTCGAAGATGCACGTATTGAGGAATATGCCAATACAGCAAAGTTATCCGTAAGGGATACCTCGGATAAAAATCCGGACTCAGGTGGGGATGTCCACTAAGGACTCAGCTGAGGAAATAACAAATGAGGTATTACCGGTTACTGGGTAATAAGCTCAAAAAGAGATCATGTGATCCCACCGGCATCAGGGTGAGGTAAAAACATGCTCCGGGAGAATGAATATCTAAGACCGGTATAAGGGTGAGAGATATCAAACATCCAAAACGTCTGAGGAAGACCTAAAAGGCATATTTCAACTCAGAGATTCTGACTCCACATGGGACAAAAAGTCATAATAGGGAGCAGAAGGAAGGAACAACAGAGATGCCGGTTACTGGGCATATAATAGGTGACCAACCAAAACGTGAATTGGGGAATATTCCCAAGACACTCATCATCCAAAAATAGGGCAAAAAGCAAACTCGATTACGGGATGGATATTCGATTCCAAAAACGGATACGAATCTTACTCAACTGGGGAAGAACAAAAGGCTTCGATCAAAGAGTGCATGAGATATATTATCTATTACCGTCAGAACGTAGATAATATACTCGCATGGAAGATTATCCACAACCGGCTACTGGGTTAATAAAGGATAAATCGACCAACAAAGAAAGGTATCGGGATACCGAAACTAGGTATATAATGATGACCATTCAAGGGGAGCAACAAACATTACCGGCAACCGGTATATGAAAGATGACTTGCTAGGGGATAAACTTCCTAATCAGAGCAAATATCCAAAAGAAGGAGGGAATATCAACACTGAATATTGGATAATGATAACCGTCAAGGAGGGGATTACATCTACTGGATACTGGGTAGAAAACCACAGAGAAGTAACCGCCATCGATTAGGATGAACGAAAGGTTAACTCTGCAAGGGGATGAAATAGGGTTTACAACTACCGATATAAGGGTAGAAAACCACAGACTCCGTCGGGGATAAGATGAATGATTACTAATTATTGAGCAATTATTTATTTATACCACAGGGATGTGTAGGAAACAGTCACAAAAGGCCAATCTAGGATCAAACTAAAAAGGCAAACTGAATCAAGACTCTTCCCAGTGAGGATATAACTCAATAGGGAATCTCATCCCAACGTATGTGTTGGGAGGAAACAGAAACAACCATCATCCACGAGGATATAACTCGGTGGGGAATATGGAAGGAAAGATAAACACTTTCTGCTTAAGGGGCTGACTCTATATTGAGGGATCAGGCACCGACATCTGCTTGGGAAACGTATTGCCAACTAGCAGGGGATGACAAACAAAGATATATGGCAAAGAATGCAATCATGAATATCTGCATGTTTGAAATATTATATGCACACATTCGTGGTTTATGTATGATGAATGCTGACAAACAGACATTTTTAACACAAACAGGTCCAAAGAAACAAGTACACCAACATCCGGTACTACCTCTCGAGAGGGGAAGCCAAATCCACTGAAGAGTATCCAATCTGATGAGGGCAAGTGATACCAGGAAGCAAAAATCTCCGTAGGGGAATGAACATCAGTCATTCCAGCTGGGGGCAGGAGTTATTGCACAAATAAAAATCTGCCGCATAAGCAACTCTACTAGGGAACCAATCCGAGGAGGTGAAGGAAATATGGGGAACAACCGCCAAATACCGTACTACCAAATATCTCATGTCCTGAGGAGGAAAGAAGGATGAATATCTTATCACACACTCTGCTTGGCGGAAAAAACTCAAAAGGCCCCGGTAGGAAGAGGATACAAACATGCCAGGAATATGAACAAATGTTTTACCCTGTTGGGGGTCATACCATCCTTGGGAGAGCACTGAAGATCTCTTAAGTATCCTTATGTCATTGTGAATGTTCATTTTGTTTAAAAACCAATTTATGAAAAATTCGATTATTTAAAACAATGATACTTTTTTCAATGAAAACATGCAAAACCTTTGTTGGATAGAAATAAATAAGAGTGCAAATAATTGGATAAAGGCTCAAATTTATTTGATGGGATGGTAGTTTGCGAATGGCAAGACTCCATAGATCTTTACAAATTGGAAATTGGTGATATATATTGAAAAATGGCTACATTGAACATAATGACCATTTCTCCACCAATTCTGAATCCGATATATTTGAAGCTTTGGTTGATGACGAATGAGCAAGAATCTCTGACGGATGACAGTTGTAGAACAAAGACTTTCCAGGGTGCAGTTACTTGCCAAATCCCTAATTTTTGCCTAGATTGCCGCAGGATGAGGTACTCAATCTGTCGGGATACATATATATATATATATATATATATATATATATATATATATATATATATATATATATATATATATATATATATATATATATATATATTATGTCTCTAACTTTTGCCTGGATCGCCCTTTCGGGTATTCAATCCACTGAGACGCTCATTTTTGCCTAAGCCGCCCTTTCGGGTTTTCAACTTAGCAAGCTATTATGTTTTTATTTTAGGCAAAGTATTTCTTGACTGCATCTGAATTCACAGGACGAGTGAAATCCTCCCCATCCATAGTTGTAAGTATCAAAGCACCACCTGAAAAGGCTCTTTTAACAACATATGGACCTTCATAGTTAGGAGTCCACTTGCCCCTGGAATCGGGCGCGAAGGACAAGACTTTCTTGAGCACAAGGTCACCCTCTCAGAAAACACGAGGCTTGACCTTCTTGTCAAAAGCCTTCTTCATCCTTTGTTGATATAACTGACTGTGGCACATGGCAGTCAATCTCTTTTCTTCTATCAAATTCAGTTGGTCATAACGACTCTGAACCCATTCAATATCAGTCAACTTGGCTTCCATCAAGACTCTCATTGATGGGATCTCTACCTCTATTGGGAGTACAGCCTCCATTCCATAAACAAGATAAAAAGGGGTTGCCCCTGTTGAAGTGCGGACAGATGTACGATATCCGTGTAAAGCAAATGGCAGCATCTCATGCCAATCTTTGTACGTGACATCCATCTTCTGGATAATCTTCTTGATATTCTTATTAGCAGCTTCAACAACCCCGTTCATCTTGGGTCTATAGGGAGAAGAGTTGTGATGCGAGATCTTGAACTCACTACACAACTCTTTCATCATTTTGTTGTTCAGGTTAGATCCATTATCAGTAATGATCTTATCCGGCACACCATATCGGCATATGAGTTGATTCTTGATGAACTTCACGACTACCTGCCTAGTCACATTTGCATATGATGCCGCTTTAACCCACTTGGTGAAGTAATCAATTGCTACGAGAATAAATTTGTGTCCGTTAGACGCTTTTGGCTCTATCATGCCAATCATGTCAATTCCCCACATGGAGAAAGGCCATGGTGATGAAATCACATTCAGAATCGTCGGGGGAATATGAATCTTAGCCGCATAAATCTGACACTTATGGCATTTTTTCACAGATTTGCAGCAGTCCGACTCCATTGTCAGCCAATAGTAGCCTGCTCTCAATATCTTTCTAGCCATGGCATGTCCATTGGAATGAGTAACAAATGAACCCTCATGGACCTCAGTCATCAACAGGTCTGCTTCGTGTCTATCCACGCATCTGAGCAGAACCATGTCAAAATTCCTTTTATAAAGCACATCACCATTGAGCTAGAAACTTCCTGATAATCTCCTCAGAGTTTTACTATCCTTCACAGATGCCCCAGGCGGGTAAATCTGGCTCTGAAGGAAACATTTGATGTCATAATACCATGGCTTATCATCCTTCACTTCTTCAACCGCAAACACATGGGCTGGTCTGTCCAAGCGCATCATAGTGATATTGGGAACTTCATTCCAAAGTCTAACCACAATCATTGAAGCAAGTGTAGCGAGAGCGTCTGCCATCCGATTCTCATCTCGAGGAATATGATGGAAGTCAACCTCAGTATAGAACGTTGAAATCCTCCTCGCATAATCCCTATATCGAATGAGGCCAGGCTGATTCGTCTCCCATTCACCCTTAATCTGATTAACAACGAGGGCCGAATCACCGTAAACATCAAGATGCTTGATCCTAAGATCAATGCACTCCTCCAATCCCATAATACAGGCCTCATACTCAGCCATATTATTCGTGCATTTGAAAGTTAGCCTTGCTGTAAAAGGTATATATGTGCCCTGAGGAGTAATAATCACTGCCCCAATACCGTTTTCGTATTGATTTACAGCGCCATCAAATACCATGCTCCATCTCGAACCAGGTTCTGGCCCTTCATCGAGCGTAGGCTCATCACAATCTTTCATTTTCAAATACAGAATCTCCTCATCTGGGAAGTCATACTGAACTGACCGATAATCCTCAATCGGCTGATGTGCCAAGTGGTCAGCCAAGATACTACCTTTAATAGCTTTCTGAGCTCGATACTCAATATCATACTCGGATAACATTTTCCAACGGGCAATCCTCCCTGTTAAAGCAGGCTTCTCGAAGATATACTTGATCGGATCCATTCTGGATATCAACCAAGTCGTATGATTCAACATGTACTGGCTTAAGCGCTTAGCAGCCCAAGTCAAAGCACAACATGTTTTCTCAAGCATTGAGTATCAAGACTCACAATCAGTGAACTTCTTGCTCAAGTAGTAAATAGCATATTCTTTCTTCCCTGTTTCATCTTGCTGACAAAGGACACAACCCATAGAATCTTCAAGAACAGTCAGATACATAATCAAGGGTCTCCCTTCCACAGGCGGAGACAGAATCGGAGGTTCGGACAGATACTCTTTAATACTGTCAAAAGCTTTCTGGCAATCCTCGGTCCAATCATGGGACTGATCTTTCTGGAGGAGCTTGAATATCGGCGCACATGTGGCAGTCATGTGGGATATGAATCTGGAAATATAATTCAAGCGGCCAAGAAAACCTCGGACTTGCTTCTCAGTTTTGGGCGCAGGCATCTCTTGTATTGCTTTGACCTTTGCAGGATCAACCTCAATACCTCTTTCACTGACGATAAAGCCCAATAACTTGCCGGAACGAACTCCAAATGTACACTTGTTGGGATTCAGACGGAGCTTATACTTTCTCAAACGCTGAAAAAGCTTCAACAAGTGCTCTACATGTTCAACTTCCGTTCTGGACTTAGAGATCATATCGTCAACATATACCTCGATCTCCTTGTGCATCTTATCATAGAACAAGGTGGTCATAGCTCGTTGATACGTGGCTCCGGCGTTCTTCAAACCGAAGGGCATCACTCGATAACAGAATGTTCCCCAAGGTGTGATGAATGTTGTCTTCTCCATATCCTCAGGTGCCATCTTGATCTGATTATATCCGGAAAATCCATCCATAAATGAGAAAACATTGAATTTAGCTGTATTGTCTACCAACATATCAATATGTGGTAGAGGAAAATCATCTTTCAGACTAGCTTTATTCAAGTCTCTATAGTCCACACATATCCAGACTTTTCCGTCTTTCTTAGGCACAGGCACAATATTGGCCACTCATTGAGGATATGTAGAAGTCACCAGAAACCCCGCATCAATTTTCTTCTGAACTTCCTCTTTGATCTTCACTGCCATATCAGGATGAGTTCTTCTGAGCTTCTGCTTCACAGGCACACACTCAGGTTTCAAAGGAAGGAAATGTTGCACAATATTTGTATCTAGACCAGGCATGTCTTCATATGACCAGGCAAAGACATCAACATATTCTCGTAGCAATTCAATCAACCCCTTCTTAACAGATTCTTCCAAGAGTGCCCCAATCTTCACTTCTCGCACACAATCTTCAGACCCCAAGTTGACTGTTTCCAGCTTCTCAAGATGTGGCTGAATGATATTCTCTTCATGCTCAAGTAGACGGGTAATCTCGTCAGGAATCTTTTCAACATCATCTTCTTCCACTTCAAATACAGGGAATTCAAAGTTGGGAGATGGTGTTGGGTCATTATGTTCAATGGGTTTGATCAACCTGCATAATGATTTTGGATATAAAGAGCTTTAGAATTCAAACAAGGCAAATCATTATGCAGATGAAAAGATTGAATTTATTCTTATTTTTGAGGTTTTATGTGATCACCAATTTCATGCAAAAAAGGAAAATAATTGGAAAAACAAATATTTAACATGAATCTATTGAATGAAAATATCATTGTATTTATGCGCCAACAATGTCATCACTCCTCCTTTTGGCATGGGAGGAGGGTTTTTTAAACACAATGAACATTACTTTGACTTATGGATAACTGTTGGAATATCCACAGCGACCCAATTATTACAGATTCCCCTAGGGATGATGAAGTTGCCAGAATCCTCTTCGTCCTCTTCCAAGAGGGCAGCAGCCTCCTCGTCTCGACCAGTGTGGATGAAACCTCCATTCTTGAATAATCCTTGCGTATTAGGAACCCCAGATAAATAACCTATGCCAGCCTGGGACTTGTTGTCTTCTAGCTCAATCATTTTCACTAATCCAGCAGTTGCACCATGCTCAATGGCCAACTTTGCATCTTTGTAGGAAGCAAATGAAAGAGTTCTCTTCTCAATAGGTTCAGCAATAGATAAAGCTTGGAAAGGAGTTCCAACTTCATCCTCAACATCTATATATGAGAAGGAGGACAAATGGCTAACCAGCAGAGCCTTTTCTCCCCCTACCACCACCAGCTTCTTATTCTTCACAAATTTCAATTTCTGGTGTAGGGTGGATGTCACGGCGCCTGGCTCGTGAATCCATGGTCTGCCTAGGAGACAACTATATGATGGGTGAATGTCCATAACCTGGAAGGTAATCTGGAAATCACTTGGTCCAATTTTGACTGGGAGATCAACCTCACCAATCACAGTTTTGCGAGACCCATCGAAAGCCTTCACAACTACTCCACTCTGCCTCATGGGAGGCCCTTGATATGACAACTTCGTAAGAGTGGTTTTTGGCAATACATTCAATGTTGACCCAGTGTCCACCAACACATTGGAGATGGCATCGTCTTTGCAACCCATAGATATGTGTAACGCCAAGTTGTGGTCTCTTCCCTCCTCAGGGAGATCAGAGTCACAAAAACTCAAGTTGTTACAAGTTGTAATGTTTGCAACAATACTATCGAATTGTTCTATCGTGACATCATGATCCACATACGCTACATCCAAAACCTTCTGCAGAGCCTCTCAGTGTGGTTATGAATTCAAAAGCAATGATAACACAGATATTTTGGATGGCGTTTGTAGAAGCTGGTCTACAATGTTGTACTCGCTTCTCTTGATGAGCCTTAGCATCTCATCACAGTCTTCTTTCGCATGGCCACTCGGGCCAGTAGCAGCAGGAGTTCTCAACGTAGAGGATGGCTTAACAATAAGTGTCGGATTCGGGGTGCTCACAGCATTCCCAATCGGGCGCTCAACAAAGTCAGCATCAACACTTCCTCGAGCATCAGCTTGAGGCTTTGGCGGTGCTGAAAATACATGACCGCTACGGGTCAAACCGCTAACATCATCAATATTTACAACAGATGAAGAAGGCAAGGACACCTCTTTCCCATTTTCCACTGCCACAGCATTATAGCGATAGGGGATTGCCTTCTCAGAAGAGTATGGTACTGGTCCGGCCGGCTTAATGGTTAATGCGGGAGAAACCTTTTGCTTGCTACCATCATACTTGATGATAACAGGCTCGGGGATCCGGAATACTGGAGAAATTACGTTGGCCTCATCAGCATCTTCGTCAATATTTCTGTTTTGAAGGATCTCAATAACTCTTTCATCCAGCATTTCTTGAACATCTTTGCATACCTGGCGACAACCTCTTTGATTAACAGAACAGACTCGGCATCTATCATGGTCATGCTCATAATGACTATAATCACATAGCAAACGATGCATCTCGACCAGAGATTGTCGAATATGACTGACGTATTTGACTTTGTACTTGCCAGGGCAACCCTGGACCATGTTGACAGATTTCCCATGCTCGGGAAATGGGTTCTTCTTCACGTTAGGACTTACATCCTCGAAACACAGAATGCCACACCTCACAAGGTCTTGAACTTTGGTATTCAAAGGGTAGCAATTCTCCACGTCATGGCCGGTAGCACCAGAATGGTAAATACAGTGTAATTCGGGCTTATACCACCACTGGGGGTTAGTAGGCATAGCCGGTGGGTCTCGCAGAGTAATCAACTTCCTCTCTATCAAAGAGGGATATAACTCTGCGTACGTCATCGGAATAGGATCGAAGGTGACCCTTTTCCTCTCGTAACTTATGCTGGTTTGATTACTGTTTCGAGGCTGGTAGGCCTGCTGTTGCGGACGGTGCTGTTGTTGATACTGCGGATGTGGTGGTTACTGATTGTTGTTATGTTGCTGGTACTGTTGATTATCTCTGAAGACAGGTGCTATATGAGCCACCTGGTGCTGGTTACCGGCGGGACGCATGGTCTTCCTCCTCACAGAGGGTTTTCTTGGTTTCATATGGGAGGTCACAGCATGTGCCTCTCCATCTTTCTTTTTCGCAAACGCCCCATAACGTTTGGCAGAAGAGCCTTCTTCTCTTGTCAGACGTCCTTCCCTAACCCCTTCTTCTAGACGCATCCCCATATTCACCATCTCGGTGAAGTCAGAAGGAGCGATAGCAATCATCCGCTCGTAATAAAAGGAACTCAAGGTCTTCAAAAAGATCTTAGTCATCTCTTTCTCTTCTAGCGGGGGCACGATCTGTGCTGCTACTTCGCGCCATCTCTCAGCGTACTCTTTGAATGTTTCCTTGTCCTTCTAGGACATGGCCCTCAATTGATCCCTATCGGGAGCCATATCCACATTGTACTTGTATTGCTTGACGAAGGCCTCGCCAAGATCGTTGAAGGATTGGATGTTCGCATTGTCTAAACCCATGTACCAACGCAGAGCAGCACCGGACAAACTGTCCTGAAAGTAGTGGATGAGCAGTTGGTCATTGTCGGTCTGAGTCGACATTTTCCTGGCATACATGACTAGGTGGCTGAGAGGGCAAGTATTTCCCTTGTATTTCTCAAAGTCAGGGACCTTGAATTTCACAGGGATCTTCACATTAGGAACCAAGCAGAGTTCGGCAGCACACTTGCCGAAAAGATCCTTTCCTCTGAGTGTTTTCAATTCCTTGCGAAGCTCAAGAAATTGATCGTTCATAGCGTCCATCTTCTCATAGACATCTGGGCCCTCAAACCGCTCAGAATGATAGATGGTGTCATCTACTCTGGGAAGAGTATGCACGATAGGAGGAGGAACAGCAAGGACCGGGCTAGATGCCGACATAGAAGTAAAGGTGGGAGCAGGACTCTCGGGCATGAAATTGGGAGGCATCCCCCACGGGAATCCGGATGGCATGGCCGTTGGAGCAAAGTGTGCACTGGCTGCGGGCACAATCGAGGAGACAATCTCAGAGATGACTGTCCTCTAGGGAGGAGTTGAAGGTGTCGGAGAAGACTGGCTTTGGGCAGCCATGAATGACTCCATCAAGGCACTTAACCTGGCCACTTCCTCTTTCAGCTCGCGGTTCTCTTGTTCCAAATGATCCATCAGTCTGGAAATGTTGGCTCTGGTGTAGTACCAGTGAGTCAGCTTGTCTTCAAAATAAATGAAGAACACAGAGTTAGACCACAGGACAAGAAGCCGGGAACAAAACCTACTTATGCACATGATGCATGCAATGCTTGTGCACATGATTTGTTTTTATTTGTTTCATAGGAACTTTAGATTTCTATTTGCAAAAATGTTTTTGGAAATATTAAACATTTATCGTATATGGAAATACAATATCAATAATATATGGGAAATGTTTTTACATCAAAGAAGTACAACATTGGTAGCCAAATACAAGAGAGAAGGAAAATGATCATCCTATGGATCCCTAGAAGCAATCATCTAAAGCTCTGGACACAGGAAGATAAGATGCATGAAGCCTCTTCACTTACTCCTCATAGGCTGCCTCCATATCTGCCTTCTCCTTGGCGAGTCGATCGTACTTCCTCTTCCAAAACCTGGAAGACTGGGGAAGTAGAGAAGTCCACGCATGATTAGGATCATCAATAACCTGATGCTCGAGGAACTCTATTAAAGCATCCTTCTCCTTGATTTGCTGAAGCAACTCTTCTCGTTCACGGATCCAAGCACGTGAACGGTCTTCATCTCTCAACTCCTCTACTCCTTGGTCAGGGAGGGTTGAAGGCCCAACCACAACCAAAGGTGTAGGTCTCGGATACTCATAAGGCATAAGGTACTCAGAAGCTCTCCTCCTAACCCAAGCAGTATAAGGTTCCAAAGCAATACAATTCTTTGGACCTAGCTCCTTCCTTCCTTTCCTATGAATCTTGCGCCAAGCGCGGACCATTCTGCCCTTCAAGTTTTGGGGATCTTTACCCTTCTGAAAGAACACACCATCTAACAGAATGTTATTAGGTTTATCCTTTAGGGGGAACCCAAGTTGATGACGTGCCAAAACAAGGTTGTAGTTAATCCCACCACATGTACCAAGAAGAGGTACATTAGAGAATTCACCACTAGAGTCGATAATTTGCACACCATCATACACACGGTTGTACCAAAAGATATCATCATTAGTGAAAGACATAAGTCTCGTGGACCACCGTAGATATCCTTTGTTCTCCTTGAAGGCGACCGTCTGTGGTAAGTGAGAAATAAACCACTTATACAACAGAGGCAAATAGCACACAATGGCGCCACCACCCTTTGCATTCCTCAAATGCAAAAAAAAAAAATAAGTGTCACCCAACAGAGTCGGAACGGGATTAAGAGTAGAGAAAATCCTAATAGCATTCACATGCACAAACTTGTCGATGTTGGAGAACAATACTAACCCATAGATGAGAAGTACAAATATGGCTTCAAAGGCATCCTCACTCATGGCCTTCGCATACATAATGGCTTGAGCAATGAGGAACTCAGAAGGGAGACCTTGAATTCCACCTTTGGTAGTCATATGAGCATCAACCAGAGATTCATCTATATACAACATGTCAGCTATCTCTTGAGAAGTTGGAACATTCTCCAAGCCACTGAACGGCAGCTGGTCTAGAATCGGTATACCCACAAGGTAGGCATACTCCTCAAGTGTAGGCAAAAGTTGGAAATCCGGAAACGTGAAGCAACGGTAGAAGGGGTCATAAAATTGTACCAATACACTCATCAATCCTTCGTCCACCTGAGTAGTCAGAAGAGAAAGAAGCTTCCCAAAACGAGCCTTGAAACCCAAGGGATCTAGTACATAGGATGTCAGATTCCTTTTCAAATATGGTTCTCTGAAACCGTACTTCTTTGTATTCCTTCTTTGTCTTTCCATGTCTGAAAATTTGCAAATAAACCTCTTAAGTTCCGTGAAAATTTTCTTCATTATTGATGATATGGATGCATGAATGCATGAATGTATGAATGCAACAATCACACTCAAGGATCAAGCAAAGCACACCAAACAAAGGTCATGGGATGGATCATGTTATCCTTAATATCAATCATCCATTTTGGTGGATTATGGTTTACACCTTATCAACACCCAAGTTCCATTGATATTAAGGATACATGAACGGATCAACCACGAATCAAGGGTTTGTTGCGAGTCACGAGCATGGAGTCTCGGTTAAGAACCACCCAAAGGGAGTGTACTAGGGTTTAAACATGCCAAACATGTTCTACAAGAGGTTCCCATAGTCATCATCCCATCTTTCGGATATTATCGGAGAAACGACTACTCGTATTCCAAAAATATTCTCAAGAGAGACTCTTATGAGCATAGTATCGCGTAACAATCGTATCAAATCTTACACTTGAACGACTTTCGCACTACATCCTAAGAATAGGCCAAGAGGGGCTTGGTAAACTAAGGTCCATGGCTTCTAAGATCTATATTGGAAAGAGTAATGTCTAACCACAACTACTTGTGTGACATTATTGATCCTAACATGACCTTCACCAAGTGAATGGACTTGCATATCAACTTGCTAAGGAATAACTCCACACAAGTCAACAAGACTATGCCATTCTCCTATCCTAAGTGCACTCGATTCAAGCAATTCAATCATTGCATACAATACAGTAATCCCAAATTGCACAAAATATGTCACAAAACAATATACCATTCAATACAACAAATATGAAAAGTAGGCAAAACCCACTAGGGCAAACACAATGTTTCCCCAGCAGAGTTGCCACTTTTCTGTAGCAGGGTATTCGTTGCCATTAGAGATATTGACTAAATCCAAGGTAAATCATACAAGTCGAGTCGCCACCGCACTTCTATTTATCCAAAGGAATGGTTAGAAAGCGAACAAAAACCTAAAAAGTTTTATCGAATCAAAAACTAGTAAAAGAGAGTTAGAGATCTGGGTAAGGGGGTTGGTTATGCAATGGGAAGGTGTTAGGCACCCAAAACATCCTAGGTACTTCTAGGGAGCCCTTTTCATACTTGTTGTAAGGTTATTGTTTTTGTGAAAAAATTTGTTTGTGCAAACATGATTGAAGAGATGAGAAGAGAATATACAAGTTATTTACATTTTGTGTTTGGATGGATAAACCCATTGCCTACGTACCATCTTAAAAAAAGATTAGGACCAAAACCTCGTAGTTCAAGGTAAAAATCTCAAAACAAGTTGGTGAATTGATTGGTCCAAACGCCTTAAGGTCTTTTGTTATCAAAGGGAGAAAACTCAACCTAAAACCACAAATCCACCATGTGATGATAGCTTCAACATGCTAGTGAGGGGTTAACCCTATAATAAGCATGGAAGACTCATTGTCCATCACTAAGGATATAGGTGAGTATTACATCTACCACAAAGATAACTCAAACCTAATAGCTAAAGGTTATGAAAAAGTTTTGATTAGAAAGTGGCCATTGAAACCACAAAAAGACATTTGAATGGGTTATATTTACCACTTAGAAGTATATACAAAATGGTCAAAGTTGACTTAAAGATTCAATTCAAAATAAGTATTATGAAAAGCAAGTTTGAAAATCAAAAGGATAAGGCTTAGGTTTCTAATGTTGAAAACAAGTGTTAGATGTTTGCACAAAAGTTTTGGCTTGGGTTAGAGTGGAGAGAAGAAGAAGAAGGGCTAAAGTCCTAAGCAATGCAAAAATGAGGGATAAGAACAAAACCACACAAGGAGTTCCTCTCTTGAGATCATATGGATGAGCCAAGTAGCTCCCATTCTTTGGAATAAGCAATCACATAAACATAAACCCAAGCAATCATCAATCAAATGAACTCTTGGAAGGCTCTTCAAGGCATCTTGTAATTCTTTCTCTTAGAAGCTCATGGCAATGGTTCCCCAAATTTGAATCAAGGTGGAATCCCTAGCACAAGAACACACACATCAAAGAGTTTTATGAAGCAAATCAAGAATGGATAAGAGTGAGTTTAGAGGTTGTGTCCTTCATGGTCATCTTCAACATTAAGGTCCTTTTACTCCAATTTTTGCATAGGGAATGTCCTAGAAACTAAGTCCATTTGTCCATTTCTTTGCATTTGGTTCACAACAATCAAAACAAAACACAAACACAATGATATATACACAATTATGTGCTCAAGTGAGCAAAAGGCAAATTGCATTAACATAAACATGTGCTCAAGTGAGCAAAGGAAAAAGCAAATGGATAATATGTGCAAGAATAGTAAATTGCATAAAAGTAAAGAGCAAAAATTAAATGTTAATTGTTAATGATTAGTGTTAGTAGTTAGTATGCCATAAGACAAATTTAGCGCTATGTTAAGCAATCGTAATTGGACTTATGTAGAAGTCACAACTATCTGAGGCCGGTCAATAATAATGTAGGCAACAACACAAGTTAGAAGTCTTGATTAGTGAACCAAGTTCCAACAACTTTCCATGCCAAAAAGAAGAAGAGAATTGATCTTGTATTGGTTTAAGTCTTTTGCATAATTTAGGAAACAACCTATCCTTAATGCAAAGCCATTCACTTGATCAATTGATCAAGATGAATTAGATTTTAATCAAGGAAGGTTAAGTCTCCCTAATCAATGCTAACTTATCAACCTTCAACTCATTGATAAAAAAAAAGAAAAAAAAGAAGAAGAAGAAAGAAATGAATAATGGAAGATGAAAATGGGAAAATAAAGTGCATAAGATGAAATAAATGTACCAATCCATGTATGTTGACCAAATGACATTGAAAGTCAAAGTCAAACAATGAGAAATCAGAAATGAGATGAAGATTGGAGGTCAAACAATAAGCAAAATATTTTTGGCATTTTTAATATTAAAATAAACTTGAATTAAAAATAAAAGAAATGTCAAACTTCAAAATCACTTCAAATCAACCTTGAAAGGTCCAAGTGATTTATCCTAAGTTCAACAAGGTCAAATAAAGTTTGACAAAAAAATTCAGCATTTTTAAAAGCCAGAAACTAATTTTAATCAATTAAAAATGAATAAAAATAACCTAATTGAACTAATATCTCAAACAAATCTCAAATCAATTAAAAAATTGATGAGAATATTTTTCATAGATTCATCATCATTCAAATAGGTTAGGAAAATATTTTTGTATTTTTTGAATATCAAAAACTATTTAAAATGAATTAAAAATAACCAGAAAAGAGAAAATTCACAAAAAATATCAAATGAAAAAATAAAAAATATTAAAAATCAAAATTAGAAACTAGAAATTATTTGGAGAAGAATGCAATTGGTCCCATATTTTTTGGAATTAAAATGAAGAAGATATGAATTTTTGAAAATAATGGAAATAAAAGAAAATAAATCAAAAAATAGAAAATGCCAAAAATCCAGAGGCGTCAGATCTGGATTCATTAATTGACGTGACACATCTGAAGGCATGGAGACGCGCGCGCATGGTGTACTTGAGTCAACAGCATCACACATGGCATTATTAAAAGTCATAAGATCAAACGGTTGTGATATAAATTGGAGAAAGCATCCAACGGTCCACAATGCATCTGGCAAAGGGACGGTCACCGGAGCCACCTTCTTCTCCGGTGAGCATGAAGATTCCGGTGACATTTGCAGGTTTCAAAAGCTTAACCAAAATACACGATCCATACATCATTGGAAAGCTGGGATGATGTACATCATCCCTGTACCACTCAATTCCATTCTAGATCTCTATATTGAGAGGAATCATAGATGGAAATTCTGTGGTGTTCAAGTGAACTTCATGGATTTCAACAATTAAGTACTCAAAACAATTGCCTCTATGAAGAGGACTTCAGCCAACACAATATCCAAGCAAATAGATCAATAAATGGTGAGTTTCGAAGAGAAAACCAGTTGAAGAACAACCTTGAATTCTGGAGATTTGAGCTTGCTTCCTTGCTTCCTTTGGCCAAACAGAAGATCAATGGAGTGTGAGAGAGAGGTCTAGGAACTTTAGATCTAGAAATTCAACCTGATTTAGTTGAATTTCAGATCTGAGAAATTGAAGAAAATTGGAATAGTTCCTTTAGGTGTGGCCCGGTTTTCAATTCAGCAGCATTTCAGGTTGATTCATGGCTGAAATTTGAATGGAGTGAGGCTCTTATTTATAGATGGAAAGGCAAGGCAAGAGTGATCAAAGTCGTGTGCATGGAATTGGATATTCATTGCATGGGCTTGCATGATCATTCAAAAGGCCCAAATTCGATGCCAAATGCACTCTGAAGCATAATTGAGCTGAAATGGCCATGGAATTAGCAATGCACAAGCTTGTATAATGAGTTTCAACATGTCATGCATAATCATGCCTAAAACTTCTCCTCTTCGAAAATGCCATTTGCCAAATCCAAACACGAGCATGTGAGTAATGGTTGGAAAGGTTTTGATGTAAGGAACATTTGTTATGTTGGGCAAAAATCCATTTGAAGTGTGGAAATTGGTGAAATTTGAGTTTAAAGTGCAAGGTGCAAAACATGAAAAGGCAAAGTTTCTAAATTTGGCCAATGTTCACGCCCCTCTATTTTGATGATGAAAACTTCAAATGGAAAAACCTCCAACATCAAAGTTGTAGATCTTTTAAATAAAATAAAAATGGACTTAAATTTTGCATCATTTGGAGTTTTGATGAAAGAGTTATGGGCACTTGAAGTTGGACTTTTTTGCCTTTCAATGCATTTGGTCCAAAATGACCTATAATGTTTTGCATTATCACATGTCTTTCCTTTGAGATTTTGAAATTTTGTTCAACATAACATTTGAATTAGACATCTTAATATTTCCAACTCATTTGATCCAAACTCAAAATCATAAGAAATTAATGAGTTATGTCCTTGGGAAGTTGACCCAAAATTAGGGTTTCAGTCAAAATGACCTATAATGTCTTGGAATGGGAGATGACCTTCCAAGCTTCAAATAAATTTTTGATGAACATGAAAGTTGTTCATAATGGCCTTAAGAACATTTTTGCGTTTTGAATCATCTCCATTTGACCAACACATAAAAAGTTAGATCTCAGTGCATTTCAAAATAGTCAGATGAATTGACTGATCAACTTCTCAAGTCCACAACTCATATTCTAATGAATTGATGATTGAGGATACTCAAATAAGTCCAAATATGTATGAAATGATGAATTAAAGGACTTCCCTTGATTGTATTTATTCATGGGCTGAGGTTGCTTCAAGAGCAAGGCATTGTGGTGCACAAATGAATTAGGGTTTCTTTGGGGAACAAACCTCAAACCCTTTGACTTGCCTTGATCAAATTGATGAATTGAGATGCTAGGGAGGCATATTTGATGGAGTAGAGCTTTAGGAACTATTACCATGCTTGCTATCATCTTCATTTGGCCATACCTTTATACCAATGATCTCCTTGAAACTCTTGACCTTGTGATTACTCAAGCTACAAACAAAAGGTGTTAGTGACATATTTTTGTGCTTTTGGTTAGTAAACAAAATAAGAAAAACAATAATATACAATTCAAGCATGCTTGGTGATCTCAAACCACTCACAAGAGGTCCTACCCAAAGGTAAAGGGAACCAAGATGCTTATGATCCTTGAGGCTTTGCAAATGCAATGTTATGATGCCATGAGGGATCTTAGGGTCAAAATTGGGGTCTTACACAGCAGTAACAACGTCAATAGATCGGCATTACCGTTATTCATACGGTTAGCGGTCCCCATCCCGTATGCATCCGATAGATCTGTCCTGTACCAATATAATGCTACCATGATGGAGAAAGGTCAAGAGGTTCGTTTGCCTACAACCAATTTTGTTATGAACATTGCTGACGTCACGAAGGTGACCTGTAGCGGTTGTGTTTTTGGTCCCGTTTTCCCGAAGAATGTAGAAGATATTGGTAAGAAAGTTGAGGTACCCGCAGTGAATCCGGTTAGTGCTCCAATGTGTCATTATGGCGAATCCAACAAATTGAAGCCTAACGATGATGATGAGGTACTAAGATTGATAAAGAAAAGTAAATTTAATGTGGTAGAGCAGCTACTCCAAACTCCTTCGAAGATTTCAGTGTTGTCTCTGCTTATGAATTCTAAAGCGCACAAAGAAGCATTACAAAGAGTTTTGGAGCAAGCTTACGTAGAGCATGACGTAACTGTGGATCAGTTTGACCAGATTGTTGCTAACATCACTTCCTGCAATAACTTAAGCATTTGTGATGAAGAACTTCCTAAGGAGGGTAGAAATCACAATTTGGCGCTACACATTTCAATGAATTGTAAGGAGGACGCTTTGTCTAATGTGTTGGTCGATACTGGTTCGTCTTTGAATGTACTCCCCAAATCAACTATGTCTAGGTTATCATATCAAGGCGCCCCGATGAAGTATAACGGCGTGATTGTCAAAGCTTTTGATGGTTCTCGCAAGACTGTTATAGGAGAAGTGAACCTTCCAGTGAAGATAGGTCCGAGTGATTTCCAGATTACTTTTCAAGTAATGGATATCCACCCGGCCTATAGCTGCTTGTTGGGAAGGCCATGGATCCATGAGGCTGGAGTTGTGACGTCCACTCTGCACCAGAAATTGAAATTTATGAAGAATGGCAAGCTTGCCATTGTGGGTGGAGAGAAAGCACTTCTGGTAAGCCATCTGTCATCTTTTACGTATATGGAAGCTAAGGAGGAGGTAGGAACTCCGTTCCAGGCATTATCTATTGCTTAAGTTAAGAAAGCATGGGCAACCATGTCCTCTTTCAAAGATGCACAGAAGATTATTGAAGATCGCAGCACAAATCAGTGGGGTTGTATGGTAGAGGTCGCCGAGAACAAGAGTAGAGCTGGATTGGGATTTCAGCAAGGATCGTCTCATGCTAGAACTGAAGATGTGAAACCGAGTTTCTGTAGAAGAGGGTTCGTCCATGGTAATGAATAACACTCAGCTGCCATAATCGAGGGTGATGAAGAGGAAAACCGCGCCAATTTTGTCACGCCTGGAAAGGCTTGCAACAATTGGGTTGCTGTTGATGTTCTTGTTATTGTCCATCGCTCTAAGTAATTTGTGTTTTCATTATTTTGAGAAAATCCTTCTCCTATGCCTAAGGGGGAAGTGAACATTGTTGGGCATTTCTCAATTATCATTAATAAAATTCAATTTTATTCATCCATATCTATGATGTTTTTATTTTTGCTTTTTGCTTTTCTGAAAATGGTAATCACAAAAAGCATACATAAATAAATAATAATTGTCCATCTGCATAATATTTAGTCATAATTCACTTCTCTAAAATCAGAATATCAAATCATTATGCAAGTTGGTTTCTAAACTCATTGAATACAATGATCCTACTCCTTCTCCAAACTTTAAACTCCCTGTGTTTGAGGCTGAGGAAGAAATTGATGAAGAAGTGTCTGATGAATTGTCTCGTCTACTTGAGCACGAGGAAAAAACCATTCAGCCATTTGAAGAACAGATTGAGTTAGTCAACTTGGGTTCCGAAGATGATGTGAAGGAAGTCAAGATCGGGTCTCAATTGTGTCCAGAGGTTAAGAAGGGGTTAATCGATCTTCTTCGAGAGTATTCAGATGTGTTTGCCTGGTCCTATCAAGACATGTCTGGTTTGGATTCTGAGTTTGTGGAGCATAGATTGCCGTTGAAGCCAGAATGCCCGCCAGTCAAGCAGAAGTTGAGGAGGACTCATCCTGATATAGCAGTAAAGATCAAAGAAGAAGTGCAAAAGCAAATTGATGACGGTTTCCTTGTTACCGCTGAGTATCGGCAATGGGTGGCAAATATTGTGCTTGTTCTAAATAAGGATGGAAAAGTCCGCATGTGTGTCGATTTTAAAGATTTGAACAAAGATAGTCTGAAAGATGATTTTCCTCTGCCACACATTGATATGTTGGTAGATAATACAATTAATTTCAAATTCTTTTCGTTTATGGATGGATTTTCCGGTTATAATTAGATCAAGATGGCACCCGAAGATATGGATAAGACCACATTCATTACACCTTAGGGAACATTCTGTTATAGAGTGATGCTTTTCGATCTAAAGAATGCAGGTGCAACTTACCAGAGAGCCATGACAACTCTTTTTTATGATATGATTCATAAAGAGATCGAAGTCTATGTTTATGATATGATTGCTAAATCAAGTGATGAAGAAGAAAGTATTGAGAATTTCTTGAATATTCCGGCGTTTGAGGAAGTACAAACTCGGCTTTAATCCCAATAAGTGTACTTTTGGTGTTCGTTCTGGTAAGTTGTTGGGCTTTATCATCAGCGAGAAGGGTATTGAAGTCGATCCTGCCAAGATTAAAGCAATACGAGAGATGCTTGCGCCCAAAACTGAGAAGAAAGTCAGAGGTTTTCTCGGCCGCTTAAATTATATCTCAAGATTCATTTCTCATATGACTGCCACATGTGCACCTATATTCAAGCTTCTTCGGAAAGATCGGTCTTGTGATTGGACCTAACACTGCCAGAAATATTTTGATAGTATCAAAGAGTATTTTCTTGAGCCTCCAATTCTGTCTCCACCTGTTGAAGGAAGACCGTTGGTCATGTATTTGACTGTGCTTGAAGAAAGTATGGGTTATGTACTTGGTCAGCAAGATGAATCTGGAAAGAAAGAATATGCAATTTACTACCTCAGTAAGAAATTCACCGACTGTGAGAATCGGTATTCTATGCTTAAAAAGACTTGTTGCGCATTGGCTTGGGCTGCTAAGCGTTTGTGTCAGTATATGTTGAATCATACTACTTGGTTGATATCCAAAATGGATCCAATCAAGTATATTTTCGAGAATCCTGCTTTAACTGGGAGGATTGCCCGTTGGCAGATGTTGTTATCTGAGTATGATATTGAATACTGATCTCAAAAAGAAATTAAAGGTAGTGTCTTAGCTGGCCATTCGGCTCACCAACCGATTGGAGATTACTAGTCAGTGCAGTATGATTTTCCCGATGAAGAGATTTTGTACCTGAAAATGAAAGATTGTGATGAACCATTTCTTGAAGAAGGGCCAAAACCTGGTTCCCGTTGGGGAATGGTATTTGATGGAGCTGTTAATCAGTATGGTAATGGCATTGGGGCAGTGATTGTTACTCCTCAAGGCACTCATTTTCCGTTTACAACTAGATTGACTTTCAAGTGTACAAACAACATGGATGAGTATGAAGCTTGCATTATCGGGCTTGAAGAGGCCATTGATCTCAGAATCAAGTATCTTGACGTCTATGGAGATTCAACTTTGGTTGTGAATCAGATCAAAGGTGAATGGAAGACAAATCAACCCGGTTTGGTACCATATAAAGATTATGCGAGGAGGATTTCAACTTTCTTTACAAAGGTTGAGTTTCATCATATCCCTCGAGATGAAAACTGGATGGCAGATGCTCCTGAAACATTGTCTTCTATGATTGTATCGAAATTTTGGAATGAAGTTCCCAATTTGATTGTGATGTGTCTTGATAGGCCAGCTCATGTATTTGTTGTTAAAGAGATCAAAGATGAAAAGCCGTGGTATTTTGATATCAAGTGTTTCCTCCAAAGTCAGATTAACCCGCCTGGGACATCTTTGAAAGATAAGAAGTCTTTGAGGAGATTAGCGGGCAAATTCTACCTGAATGGTGACGTGCTTTACAAGAGAAACTTTGATATGGTTCTGCTCAGATGCGTGGATAGACATGAAGCAGACACGTTGATGACTGAAGTCCATGAAGGTTCCTTTGGTACTCATTCCAATGGACATGTTATGGATAAGGAGATGTTAAGAGAAGGTTACTATTGGCTGACAATGGAGTCTGACTGTTGCAAACTTGTGAAGAAATGCCACAAATGTCAAATTTATGCAAATAAGATTCATGTTCCTCCGACATTGTTGAATGTCATTTCCTCTCTATGGACCTTCTCCATGTGGGGAATTGATATGATTGGTATGATTGAGCCCAAAGCTTCAAATGGACATCGTTTCATTCTGGTGGCTATTAACTACTTCACAAAATGGGTTGAAACGGCATCGTATGCGAATGTAACCAAGCGAGTTATTGTGAGATTCATCAAGGATCAGATTATATGTTGGTATGCTGTGCCAAGTAAGATCATTACAGATAATGGATCTAACTTGAATAATAACATGGTGGAAGCTCTTTGCAAAGACTTCAAAATTGCACATCATAATTTTTCTCCCTACAGACCCAAGATGAACGGGGTTGTTGAAGCTGCGAACAAGAACATTAAGAAGATCATACAGAAGATGGTTATGACGTACAAAGATTTGCATGAGATGCTCCCATTTGCTTTGCACGGGTACCAAACATCCATCCGCACTTCAACAGGGGAAACTCCTTTCACACTTGTCTATGGCATGGAAGTTGTGCTCCCAGTGGGGGTTGAGATCCCATCATTTTTTGTTTTGATAGAAGCCAAGTTGACAAAAGTTGAATGGTGTCAAACCAGATATGACCAGCTGAATTTAATTGAAGAGAAGAGATTAACTGCCACGTGTCATGGTCATCTATATCAGTAGAGAATGAAGAAGGCATTTGATAAGAAGGTCAGGCCTCGAGTATTCAGAGAAGGTGACCTCGCGCTCAAGAAGATTTTATCTGTCAAACCAGATGATAGGGGCAAATGGACTCCTAATTATGAAGGCCCATATGTTGTTAAGAGAGACTTTTCAGGCGGCGCCTTGATTCTTATCTCTATGGATTATGAAGAGTTCATGCGTCCTGTGAATGCTGATGCAGTCAAGAAATACTTCGCCTAAGAAGAAAAGAACAGTTCGCTAAGTTGAAAACCTGAAAGGGAGGCTTAGGCAAAAAAATGAGCGTCTCGGTGGATTGAAAACCTGAAAGGGCGATCCAGGAAAAAATTAGAGACATAAAACAGAAAAATTTATCCCGATAAATTGAGTACCCCACCTTGGGGCAATATATGCAAAAAGTAGGGATCATGGAAAGTAACTGCATTCGGTTGACCTTCAATTTTGAAGACATTCTTCAGCACGTCATTGGGTTCTGATTCGTCGTTCTCAACCGAAGCTAAGGAGCATAGTGGATATCAAAATTGGTAGAAGGATTAGTGATCATTGTATTCAATGTAACCCTTTTCCATGTAAATTACCATTTTTCAACTTTTGTAAAGATCTGTGGAGTCTTGTCATTTACAGACTACCCTTCTACTAAATAAATTTGAGCTTTTTATCCAATTGTTTCTACTCTTATTAATTCAGCTAAACGGAATTAAATTTTATTATGATCATTTTGAAATTAAACTTAAAAATCAAAATTATGTTTTCTTAAAATAATAAAAGTAATTACTTTTAAGAGCAATCAATTCCATTAAAGTAACATCAACAGCAGTCTGAGAAAAGGTAAGTCCTAAAATGTGAAGCATTGTTGGTTTTCCCCAAGCAGTTGGTTCGATCATCTTTTCCGAACGACAACCCTATATCTCCATCCGAGTTTTGTTGGTTTCCCCAACTGAGTTTGTAATCGCCTCCATTGGGTTGAAGGCCTGTTATCTCAACGGTTTGCATATGTTCAATACAGATTGTGTTTCCCCTCAGGTTGCCAACGGAGTTATCTCTGATCCCCGTCAGCCCTGATTTTTTAGCAATGTTTCTGGTCCTCTACAAGGTTGTCTCCCGTTTGATATGATGTTGGCCTAAAATTCCTCACATAGCTGATGATGCAGATCCTCAGTAATTTGTCCTCTTTCCCCAGCCAGGATCGAGCCCTCGGAGGGATGATTTCTGTTCATCCTTAGCAACTCTTTTTCTCCAGCAGATGCCTCCATCCTGTTGAGATTGGTTGAGTGTTGTAACGGTGATTCAGATCATTGAAATTTGTATCCTTGTGATTGTTTTGTCAGCATAATCGTCATATATACATATACATATACATTCATAGATTTCATTATTACATTATTATTGCACTTTGTGATTCATTCTTTTCCGAACCTCTGATACGGTGGTATCCTTTCCCCGACGTAGATTTTGTGTATCTTTCCTCCCTCAATTGTAGAATGTCAGACCCTTAAGAAGAAAGAATTTAACCTTTCTCACTCCCCACTGAGTTATTTCCTCATGGATGATCATTATTTCAGCTTCCTCCCCAGTTGATTATCTGGATGGAACCACTCCTCCTGAGTTATATCTGCATTGGGTTGAGTCCTTGATTGACCTTTCCTTTCTAGATCTTGCCTAGATAGATACCTTGGTCCCCTGAGAGTTTGTTACCCGATAAATGGTAATATTCTTCTGAATTTGAGTACTTTACTTTTGCCCAATACCCGGTAAAAGTAATCTACTTCCTTTATTTCTCCCCAACGGTTTTTTTTCATGTTTTCCATGAAGTCTATCCTTGATATGTTCATCCTAATCGATGACGGATATTCTTTCTCTTCTGAGTCTATCCTTGATATGTTCATCTTGACCGATGACAGATATTCTCGTTTTGGTATTTTGCCCAGTAAAAGGTAGTTGTAATCCATATTTCATTCCCCAGAGGGTTAATCCTTGATATGTTCATCCTAACCGATGACGGGTTTCCTCCTCTTTGCGGTCTTCTTCCCAGTAACCAGTAGTTGTAAATCCTGCTACCTCTTTTGTGGAGTCTATCCTTGATATTTTCATCCTAACCGATAAAGGATATTCTCTTTTCAGTATTCTATCCAGTAACTGATAGATGTAATTCCTATTCCTCCCCTCGGAGTCTATCCTTGATATGTTCATCCTAACCGATGGCGAATATTCTCTTTTCGATATTCTATCTAGTAACTGATAGATGTAATTCCTATTCCTCCCCTCGGAGTCTATCCTTGATATGTTCATCCTAACCGGTGATGGATATTCTCTTTTTGGTATTCTATCTAGTATCTGATAGATGTAATACCTACTTTTTCCCAATAGTCTATCCTTGATATGTTCATCTTAAATGATGGCGGATATTCTTCCCTTTGAGTATATCCTTGATAAGTTCACTTTAACTAGTGACGAATATTCTCTTTCTTTGCGGTCTTATGCCCAGTAACCGGTAGTTGTAAATCCTATTTGGCTTACCCCAGCAGGTTATTCTTACCCCGTAACTGGTAATGAATACACCTTTTTTTGCCCTCAGTGAGTCATCCTTGATATGTTTACCCTAACCGGTAATGGATGTCCCCTCTGTCAGATTATGTTATATCCTTGACTAGTGACCAACAGTGGATAATATACTTCTGTTACTCCTGCGTCGAAGATCTTTTCTTCCCCAGTTGAGTTCGAGTGCGTATTTCCTCAGTGAAATTGCCATTTCCTGTTTGGTTCAGGCATTTCAGCTTTGTTCTGATTTACCTGTTTCCCCTGCAAATTTTCCCTTTTATCCCCGACTGAGTCTTTCCATTGATTTATTTTCATGTAACCCTCGTATCCCCCCAGCAGTTTTAAGTCGTAGCCTGGCCTACGCACAACCTTTTTCCCCCCCGCCAGAGTCTCTGTCTCCCTAGTGAGTTTTCCTTATGGAATGCATTATACTCATGTGGACTTTCAGTCTCTCTAGATTTCTTTCCCTTTATGGCAACAGTTTCCCCACAGAGATTATTTTAACATTCATATCATATGCATCATGAGGTCTCTTAGGGAATAAATTTTGTTTCTACTGTTTTTATTTAAGTCCATTCTACTGAGTCGATATGAAGATTTTAACCTTCATCTCCTTAGCTAGAACGTCCTTAAATAGGGGCAGCTGTAAAACCCCAATTTTGACCCTACGAGCCCTCATGCCATCTCATCATATGGATTGGCATTGGGATCACACCTTGGCTTTCTCCTTACCTTCATTCATTGGGTTTGCATTGGGAGAGATCACCAAGCACATTTGATTGTATCATACTTCATTTTTTTCTTTATTTACTAACCAAAATACCAAAAATATATCAATGTATAGTTTGTTGCTTTTGTAGGTAGTGTGTATGCTCTATCAAGCTCATATATAGGGTTTAAGACCCTCAATGCAAAGAGCTCAATCAAGAAATGGTTCACATTGCCTCTAAGTATCATATATGAATCCCCATGATCTTCACATGTTATTTTTATCAATAAATCATCAAGAGTTTGGAGTTTGATTGCATTGGAAACCCTAATTCATCTGGGTATCTTATGTGACTTCTTCAACAAGTTTCTTCAACAATTGATCAAACATATAAAAGGATACTTCATATTACATCATATTATGCATATATGATCCTCCATGAGTTCGAAAAGTCAAGATAATATCAAGTTAGAAAGTTGGTTGATGGTGGTTAGCCAGAGAAAGTCAACTGGTCAAAACTGGGGTTCCCTAGACCCTATCTCCTACAATTTTTGTCATATGAAAATGATTCCAAGATAAACGTTACTCTAAATGATATTCCAAACAACTTTTATGTTGAGGTCAAGAGCTATTTTTTCTTGGAAAGTCATTTTTTATGGTGAAAATTATAGGTCATTTTGTCTGAACCCTAGTTTGGAGGTCAACTTCCCAAACCCATAATTTGCTCAATTTTTATGATATGAAAGTCATTAAAATTCCATGATCACATTAAATATGTATAATTCAACTTTTATGTTTGTAGCAAGTTCAAATTCAACTCACAAATGCATGTGCCAAGAGGAAACATTATAGGTCATTTTGGGCCATTACCATTGAACAAGTGATTTTCCTCAACTTCTAAAATGCATAACTCCTTCATTACCAATCCAAATGAGGTCCAATTTGTAACCAAATTGAATAGGTTTGAAATATCTACAACTTTGATGAAGGAACATTTCTCATTTGAAGTCCATAGGAAAAAGTTATTCAATGTGGAAGAAGTGAACATTTGACTTGGAACTTAGAAAAATTTCAAATATGTTTTATTTCCCAAACTTCCACCTCAAAATTCATCATGATAGAAGCTTCAAATGAAAAAGTGTTCAACATGAAAGTTGTTCCCCTTGATCTCAACTTTCCAAAAAGTCAAAGATCATCTCATTTGGATCAAAATTGAGGGACTTGCGCATGACTTCATTATGGGAACTGTTTTGGCAAGATTAGATTTTAAATGATCAAATTCTTTTGCATGCTTCCACATGATGGATTCAGTACACTTTGCATACAAATTAGAAGTGGATTTCATCATTACTAAGGCCCAAATCATTTCCCATGCATCCATGCGAGGAGGTTTCTAAAATTGGCCAAATTTCAAGTGGTGCAAATATCAAGTGCATTGCCTATTTAAACAAACTTAAGGCTTCAGATTCATCATCAACACCTTGCCCAAGCTTTGCTAGACCAATTCGAACCCTCAGGTACAGAAAAACAAGAAAGGGGGTTTGAATTGTTTTGGAGAATAAAAACTTTTTAAGAACTTAGACACACGCAGAATAAAAAGAATTCAACACAGAATTTTATACTGGTTCGCTTGAAATTCAAAGCTACTCCAGTCCACCTGGCCAAGGTGATTTCGCCTTCAAAAAGGACTTAATCCACTAATCTTGAAAGATTACACAACCAACCATCTAAGAGAAATAATCCCTTAACCCTCTCAAGTATTCAGACTTCACAGAGTCACTTGAGGAAATATCTTATCAATGATATGATAGTAATGAACAGTGCTTCTAACAATAAGAAAATATTACAGAATATAAGAGAAATAAATATTCTCACGTTAGAGCAGCAGCTCGTGAGAGAATGAAAGAAAGTGATGGTAGAAATGTATTCTCATGTATCTCAGGTATCTTTCTTGTGAAGCGTTCCATCCTTTTTATAGGAGAAAGAGAGGACTGTTGGGTGATGTTAATGACAGTATCTTGGTCATTGAAGAATGATTAATGTCATTACTCTCCTTCTTCTTTCCAAAGCAGTATGGAGCACAATAACTTCTTTCTAAAAATAGTTTCTTTCCATAAGCAATTTTTTAAATGTTAAGTTTCTTGAGTCAGTGAATCCTGTAGTTGGAGTCTATATTTAGCAATGTTCGCCTTGTATCTGACTTTATCAGAGTTTCTCTTTATTTGACTTCTTCAGAGTGTGCGTCTTCAGGGTCTGGATTCATTTTTCTCTATCATAGTTTCTGACTTCTTTAGTTTTGCTAGCACTTGTGTTGGATCAGAGTCAGAGCCTTCTGGTTACGTATCTTCTGAGTAGTATCTTAGCGCTTGATTTTGTATCTAATGATTGTCTATCTGATTGTTTTGATCAGATTCCTGCACACTTAGAAAAATTTATTTAGGGTACCATTTTTGTTTCATCCTTTGTTATCATTAAAATCTTAGAGATACATTGTAGAATTAAATTTGTTCTTACAATCTCCCCCTTTTTAATGATGACAAAACTAGTCAGAATAATGATGAAAAAATACGTAATATCTCAGAACCAGATAAAGAGAATGACCTACCCCTGAGTTAGATCATCATATTTAGCAGAAGTTCTTACCGGACCTTCCTTGTGTGGAGTTGGTTTTGTACCTTAGCTATTTTCCTACATAACTTTAGTTGTCATAAGTCATTTAGGATTTATTAATGTTCGCAGTGCCTTGAGAGGTTTTAGATATGTTTTCATCAGAGTTGTTTTAGTTCTCTCCCTTTTTGTCAGAATCAAAAAGACTTAGAAAAAAATAGGCAAGAAACGGATATTCATATAACAGAGAAAAAATAGGTACAGATAGACAGCAACGAAAGCATAGATCAGAAAGCAGAAAGAACCACCGGAATAATAAAAACAAAAAAAAAAGAGCCTAAGTGCCTAAGGGTTTGGGGGCGGAGGCATCCTTTGGAGAAACTGAGTCAACAGGTTCTGAATGTTGGTGTTGACAGAATCCTGGTGATCCAACCTAGCTCGTACCACTTGTTGTTCCTTTATCAATTCCTCCAGAGTCTTCAAGACTAGAGGGGAAAAAACAGAGGTAGATTGCTCCTCCTGAGTCAAAGCATCAGCCCTGGCCTTGGTAGCTTCCTCTGCAGTAATGCATGCTGCTTCTTCAGCATCGATTTTTGCTTTTGCCTCAGCCTCAGCAGCAGCTGCAGCAACAACAACTTTTTCTTCAGCTTCTCTGATCCTCTGCTCTTCTTCCAGGCGAGCTTTCTCTTCTGCTTCCTTACTGGACTTTTCCTCATCCTCTCTGGCCAAGCGAGCTTGTAACCTTATACCAGCATCTCTGATGAAGTCGTTGCAGACTTGTTCATAGAGGCCTTTCAGTTTGAAGGCTTCAGAGGTCATCCATCTGATCACTTTGTTCTAGTGGATCCTTACTGCAGAGGGATCATCACTGATGCCAGAATTGATAGGAAGAGACTTGATCTTCTCCACTGAAGACTCTACAAAAATAGTTATTTCTTCTTCTAAGGTGGGGAAGGAAGTTTCTGGTTCAGAGTTAGAGGTTGGGGAGGATGGTAGAGTTTGGTTGGTGTCATTTGGATTTAGAATAGGAGTGATGACGGAAGCAGAGGTTTATTATGGGGGAATATCAAAGGGAGATGGTGTTGTTTGTTCGGGTTGAGGATTTGGTTGAGGTTCAGATGGTGAGGGTATTAGTTGTTCAGGAGGTGGATTAGGTTGTGCAGGTGGTGGTGTTTGAGGTTGATCAGATGGAGGTGGATTTTGTTGTGCAAGGGTGAGGAAGTGACTTCAGGTTCAGGTTCAGGTTCAGTTTTTGATGGTTGTTGAGAGGTCAGAGCACAAGCTTGAAGCTGAGCTAGAGTGGGGGATTGGGGTCAGAAGGTTCATTGTCAGATGATAGAATATAGTATGATGGGGATGAAGGTGAAGATGATGAAGAGGTAGTCTCATTCAGCATTTCTGCTTCAAAAACGAGTAATATAGTGGTTGCAAGGTTAAATTTGAGAGATGGTGGGTTAGAGGTTTTGGTGGTTGAGGGGGGGTGTTTCAGATGAGGTGTAGATGGGAGTGGTTTGGGGAAGAGACGAAGCAATAGGCTTAAGTTTTACAGAGCGGGAAGGAGGTCTTGATCCAGAAGTTTCTCCCAGCTTTGCCTTCTTCGCCTTCTTGTACTTCTCAGAGGGCTCTCGCATCCTCTTCATGAAGTTTGGTGGATGCTCAGGTAGCCAGTGCACTGAGAATGCAGAAATGTCCACCCCTTGGTTTGCAAGATCTTGTAGATAGTAAGCTACTACTTCTAGAGGGTCAATCTTGGAAAACAGATAGAGACCGTTGGGAATCTTCCTTTGATCCTTAAGTGATTCCTAGGAAGTCTCTAGAGTTAGTTTAGCTCTGACTTGCTCAATCATCCTCATACTCTTCAAATTCCGAGCATTCAGAGGTCTCCTAGTGTCTACAGTGACATCCTCCATTAGATTGTGATGGATCAGGTGATCCACTAAGCCACTCTCGATTAGAACATCTCAAATAAGTCTTCCTAGAGGAATTTAGTTTCTGGTCTTCATGTTATTTCTGGTATCTTTGACAGAGTCTCTGAGATACTTGAAGAGCAGTGTTGGCAGACACAGTTTCAGCCTCTTATGGATGCAGTACAAAATACACTTCTGATCTGTGTTGATGTAGTCATAAGAGTTTGATGTAGGGCGATGATGAATGGTGCCTAGGATGATCTTCAGCCAGACACAGAGATTTTGATGGAGTTCTTTGTTCTTGGAGTGTTTTCCCTCAGCGTTCTGTTGAAAGATAGTGGGGTCTATTTCCTGGGACAAGTATTTTTCCCTAGGGTTGATGTTGTAGATTCTTCTTCCTCCTGTGTTTTCCATATTCAAAAGGGAGGAAATTGATTTCTCAGTGATGACTATTTTGACTCCCAGAACGTGAGAGACGATCTAGTGATCATCTGAGTCTGCAAAACTGCAGAATTTCTTCACCAGATATGTGTACACAGGGTCGTAGAGTCTCTGAAAATAGGTTTCCCGCCCTTGCATTCTTAACTCTTCAGTTAGGTCTACGCCATTTCTCTTCATATTTTCAAAATCCACCAGTGGTTCGCACAGTACCTCAAGCTTCTCAAATGGTGTTGCTATGTGGATGTGAGGTTCACGGTCAAGAATGTAGGGTTCCCTGTAGATGGGGGTTGAGACAACGCCAGTAGTTGTAGTTGATTGTTGAGTCAAAATGGGTGTTTGATCCGTTGAATCCATTTGTTGTGAGTAGTTATAGACAAATTATTGTTGAGCATCCATGTAAAGAAATGTTGAAGATGAAGGATTGAACGAAGAACTTGTTGAAGATGAAGAACCCTTAATGAAGATGATGAAGAATTGAGAGAGAGAGAGAGAGAGAGACGGTTTGTGTAGGGCGTGAGTGTAAAGTATGAACTTGTGATGTGTGAAATGTATATATACATAGATAGATGCATGCAAAACAACAACAGTCGAAGTAGTTTAGATGTTAAAAAATAAATGAAGCATGTTATCCAAGTTTACACGCTTGAAGGAGAAATGATTACAACCTATGATGGAGGTATAATCCCCAAATCAGCACACTGCTCGAGGAGATTTCAAGAGTCTGTCTCTTGATATCTGCTAGAAGCATCAGAGTCAGATCCAGATACCAGATGTTTAATTCAGAGTCTTATTTTGCTGTTTCAGAGAACCACAATTATTCTGGACAGATTTGACTGTTCATATTTTTCAAAATAAAAGAGAATTTGTCTTCAGCAAGGGGTTTAGTAAAGATGTCAACCCACTTATGGTCCGTATCTTTGAATTTTAAAGATATTATCCCTTTCTGAACATAGTCTCTAATGAAGTGATGTTTGATTTCTATGTACTTAGCTCTGGAATGCAATATTGGATTCTTACTTAAACAAATGGCAGCAATATTATCACAGAAGATAGGAACGTTACTCTCAAAGATCAGAAGGTCTTCAATTTGATTTTTCATCTAGAGCATCTGAGTAGTGCAGAGTGAGCCTGATATATATTCTGCTTCTGCACTGGATATGGCTATGGTTGATTGTCTTTTACTGGCCCATGATATAAGATTATTTCCCAAGAACTGACAGTTCCCATATGTGCTTTTACATTCCATTATATCCCCTACATAATCTGCATCACAATAACCAGAGAGCCTATACTCTGATGTTTTCTCATACATCAGGCCAAGGTTAGGGGTTCCTTTCAGATACCTGAGGATTCTTTTAACAATTGTTAAATGAGATTCCCTGGGATCTTATTGGAATCTGGCACAAAGACATACACTAAACAAAATATCAGGGTGTGTAGCTGTCAAATAAAGAAAAGAGCCTATCATACCTGGATAGAGCTTCTGACAAACCTTCTGGCTAGTTTCTTCCTTCTCCAGAATGCAGGTTGGATGCATTGGTGTCTTAGCAGGTTTGTATTCAGCCTTTTTGAATTTCTTCAGAATATCTGTTATGTACTTACTTTGGTATACGTAGGTAGCTTCTAAAGCTTGATTGATTTGAATTCCCAGAAAGAATTTTAGTTCTTGCATTAAGCTCATTTCAAATTCTGCCTGCATTAGCTTAGAGAATTCTTGACATACATAGGGGTTAGCTGAACCAAAAATAATGTCATCAACATATATCTGGCATATCATGAGATCATTTCTAATATTTTTGTGTTTTTGAATCAAACTTGTTCAAATGTTCTTTAGTATTGAGAATAAAATAGGAGCATCCAAAAGGATGGAAATAAGAAATGCAGGGTTTTCTTCCCCTATACAGTTCATAGAGAGTCTTTTCCAGAATGGATCTAATAGAGATTCTATTCTGAATATAACACGCTGTATTTACTGCTTCAGCCCTGTAAGACCCTAATTTTGACCTTAATATCCCTCATGGCATCATATCATTGCTCAGTGCATTGCCTCAAGGATCATAGCATGTTTGGCTCCTTAACCCTAGGGTTGGGACTTGTGTGAGTGGTTTGAGACCACCAAGCATGCTTGTATTGTATATTATTGCTTTTCTTATTTTGATTACTAACCAAAAGCACAAAGATATGTCACTAATTCTTTTTGTTTTGAAGCTCAAGTGATCATGTACTCCCATGCTCTTAGGAGGCTCCTAAGCTCAATGAAATGGCTAGATGAAGATGAGAAAAAGCATGAAAATGGTTCAAAAAGCTCCTAATACTCATATATGTCTCCCAAGTATCTCAATTTTCCAATTTGATCAAGATAACCCAAAGGGCTTAAGGTTTGTTTCCCAAGGAAACCCTAATTCAACTGTGCTTCAATTGTGCCTTGCTCATGAAGCAACCTCAACCTATGATCAAATTTAATCAAGGGAAGTTATTTCATTAATTATTTTATGCATATATGAGCCTATTTGAGGATCATCAATCATACATGAAGGAGAATTGCCATACAAGGCGCAGCGGAATTTAAAAACTTCTCCATTTAGTGATCCTTATGAATGGGAATGATCAGTGATATAATCGTTACCTCTTGTGGCGATCACGAAGGTTGAACGATGACAACGTCTCTACTCAGTCCACACTAAAGGTTTCCTTCAATCTCAGTGCTAGCTGCTATGAATGAATGCTTTGAGTGAGAGAGAGAGAGAAACGAACATGGCAAGTCTGTATTAATGCTTCTACCCAAGGGTTCTATTTATAGAACCACTTGTGTAGGCTTCAAGCTAAAAAGCCAACTTAAGTGTATTTAGGCCCATATCTTATAATATGCCCAAAATCACTTAAGTATTTGGTACCTTACCATGTTTCGTATTCTACTGAAGTAAACCGTACCTTACGATGTTCTATAATTCACTTAAGGAAACCGTACATTACAGTATTCCTTAATTACTCTATCTCTCATCAATCCGTCCTTTGTGTGTGACCCTATAGGTTTTCGCGGCGTTGGCAATTATATTAAATCACGTATTTAATATAATAAACAGTGAGCGATATCTAGCAACACATCACTGCTACCTAAGACACGAAAATGTCATGTGATCTGACAAGTCCTTCTGTGATCATAATTATGTGTATAATTACCCTTTTGCCCTTATGTTTATATTGAACACAAGGCATAGACCGTGTCATCCTTGTCCAGTTCAATATTGGGCCCATAGATATTTATCCTGTTACGCAGGATGCGCAAATTCCATCTAGGTCACTCATGTCCCTCAGCATGCTTCGTGGAGTACCCATCAACTGTCTTTATGGTTATCCAGTTAAGGAGAACGTTGGATCAGCACTAAAGCACTCGACTCTACATCTAGGGTCCATAGGGGTTTCAGGTCGAAGAGTGGTATACACCATTATCACCATGAGAATAAGTTATGAAACTTTGCATAACATTCTATATAGTATTCTCATAGCGGGTCAATCCAGTATAAATATTACTCTTAATATTTGTTGATTCTAAGAGTTGGCAGCAATTTTGGTAAAACAAAGAGTGTTCACAAGATGTTATGTTTGATGTCTTAACATGAGATATCATATGTACCTGCTGGAGTTCAAGAACATGTGCAAGCAGAATTATTTCAGAATGCCACATACAATGCCATGGCTTCTGATATTGGATGTACCTGCTGGAGCTTAGATGAAAGACATGTTCATGCAGGATTGCTTCAGATGACATACACAAGGTCATGACATCTGATATGGCTATACCTACTGGAAGTTATAAAAGGAATTATTGGATTATGCAGGATTTTTCCAGGATGTCAGACCCGATATCATGACATCCTGTACACAGAACATTCAGTATGAATGTCTGGTGTTTTGTGACTGCACTATTAATGGCAATCTTTGTATGATTGAAGATATGATTAACCGGCGCATTCGATCATGGATTACAACCAGATTTACTTATTTTCCAAGGAGATCTATACAACTGTTATAAAAAGATTTGATTGGAAAATAGATTTAGGGTTTTCAAGATGTCCAAGCCCAGCTGGATGCTTCTATAAAAAGGGACTTAGAAAACCTGTTTGAACACACAACCAAGAGTGAGCGAAATATATAGAGAGAGCTAGGGTTTGTGTCTGTTTAGTCATAAGACTTTTAGGTCATTCAAGTCATCCATTGATGATGAATTGGACTGATTTGTAGTTGTAATTTGTCACTCTAAAAGCTGTTAAGCAAGAGTGTGTGTCTTCTTGATCAAAGTTGTGAAGCAAGATCAAGAGTGTGTCTTCTTGATTGAAACTGTGAAGTAAAATCAAGAGTGTGTAATTGAAAAGTATTTTCTTTTCTCAAGGGATTGTTGTTTAAAATCACTGGTGTGTGATTGTAGGGATGTGAGTGGGTTCTCATATCTAAGAGTGCTTAGGTAGAAATTGCACGGGTAGAGATTAGGTGAGAAAGACTGTAACTTGTTGAAGTGTACGGAGAGTCTTTGAACTAATTCTATTTTAGTGAATTTCCTTCCTGGCTTGGTAGCCCCCAGATGTAGGTGAGTTGCACCGAACTGGGTTAACAATTGCTTGTGTTATTCGCTTTATCATTCTGTTTTGTTTATCCATTGTGTATTACCAGATATTAGTGTCGTGACATTACCTTCGACATCTTATATCTGATACCAGAATTTCAATATTCATACCTATGTTTAAGACTTGATAACTCTTAACCATGATCCATGAGATGTGATCATCAGTCTACAAACATAATAGTCTTAATGCTTTAATGTTATCCCACTTCACAATAAAGCTCGACTACGGATACTTTAAGAATAGTGTCCTTATGTTTAATGTGATCTCATGATTAAGTCATACTTGATACATTAAACGGACTAGCTATTCTAGGGACTTTATTAAATAAACATAATAAAGAAAAAGCCTTTTATAATTAATAAATAATTCGATACAAGTACCAAAAGTATTGGCCTCTAGGGCTTACACCAACAATCTCCCACTAGCACTAGAGCCAATCAGGCATACCCCTAATGCCCATAGATCTAGTATGGACATCATGCTTCTGCTGCGCAAGAGGCTTTGTCAGTGGGTCGACAATATTGTCAAGTGTAGGTACTCTACATGTTTTCACATCTCCTCTATCTATTATTTCTCGAATGAGGTGATAACGCCTAAGTATGTGTTTGGATTGTTGGTGAGATCTAGGCTCCTTAGCTTGTGAGATAGCACCATTGTTATCACAATAGAGACCAATGGGATCAACAATGCTAGGAACTATGTCAAGTTCACTAATGAACTTTTTGATCCAAACAGCTTCCTTTCCTTCACTTGAGGCAGCAATATACTCGGCCTCGGTTGTAGAATCAGCAACTGTATCTTCCTTTGAACTTTTCCAGCTCACAACGCCACCGTTCAAACAAAACACATAACCAGATTGCGATCTAAAGTCATCCTTATATGTCTGGAAGCTGGCATCGGTGTATCCAATTATAGCCAACTCTTCCTAACCTCCATATATCAAGAATGAGTCCTTAGTCCTTCTCAAGTACTAAAGGATATTCTTGACAGCTACCCAATGGGCATCACCAGGATCAGATTGGTACCTACTCGTTGTACTTAAAGCATACGAGACATCTGGTCGAGTACATAACATGGCATATATGATAGATCCTATTGCAGATGCATATGGAATCTTTTTCATGCGATCCCTTTCTTCCTTAGTTGAAGGGGATTGTGTTTTTGATAGACACATGCCATGTTACATATGTATGAATCCTTTCTTGGAATCATGCATATTAAAGCGTCTCAGTACTTTGTCTATGTATGTACTCTGACTTAGACCAATCAGTTTTTGTGATCTATCTCTATAGATCTTAATTCCTAATATATAGGCTGCTTCACCTAGGTCCTTCATAGAAAAACATTTCCCCAACCAAGACTTTACTTGTTGTAGGGTAGGGACATCATTTCCAATGAGTAATATGTCATCTACATATAATACCATGAAGACGGTCATGCTCCCACTAACCTTCTTGTAGACACAAGGCTCATCTTCATTCTTGATGAATCCATGTTGTTTTACTGTTTCATCAAAACGAAGATTCCAGCTTCTGGAAGCTTGCTTCAATCCATAGATTTATCTTTTTAACTCACATATCTTTTGGGCTTCTTCTGGTATGTCAAATCCTTCAGGATATGTCATGTACACATCCTCAAGAAGATTCCCATTAAGGAAAGCAGTTTTGACATCCATCTGTCATATTTCATAATCATGATATGCAACGATAACAAGTAAAATCCGAACAAATTTAAGCATTGCAATTGGTGAAAAGGTTTCATCATAGTCAACCCCATGAATTTATTTATATCCTTTTGCAACCAGTCTTGCCTTATAGGTATGTACCTTACCATCCATGTCAGTCTTCTTTTTGAAGACCCACTTGCATCCTATAGGGTTAACTCCTACAGGAGGCTTTACCAAGGTACAAACTTGGTTTGTGTACATGGAATCCATTTCAGATTTCATGGCTTCTAGCCACTTCTCAGACTCGGGACCAGTTATGGCCTCTTGGTAGGTCACAGGCTCATCTTGATCCATGAGTAATACATCACCTTGATCTGTTATGAGATATCCATATCTCTCAGGTAGGTGACGTATCCTGCTTGACCTACGCTGGTCTTGTTCTACTTGAGCAGGTTGCTCTTCCACAACCACTTGTGTTTCCTTCTCTAATTCCTCCATAGGTGTATCGATGCTTTGTGATTCTTGAATTTCTTCAAGCTCTACTTTCCTCCCACTGATTCCTTTGGAAATAAAATCCTTTTCCAGGAAAACTCCAGTTCGAGCGACAAACACTTTGCCCTCAGAAGGATTGTAGAAGTAATACCCTCTTGTTTCTTTAGGATACCCCACAAATAAGCATTTGTCAGATTTGGGCTCAAGCTTAGTTTAAATTTGTCATTTCACATAAACTTCGCAACTCCAAATCTTCATGTAAGACATATGTGGTTTCTTACCACTCCATATCTCATATGGTGTCTTTTCAACCTTTTTGGATGGAACACGGTCAAGTGTGTAAGCTGCTGTCAACAGTGCATATCCCCAAAAGGAGTTTGGAAGATCGACGTGACTCATCATGGATCGGACCATGTCCAACAGGGTTCGATTTCTTCTCTCAGATACACCATTCCATTGGGGTGTTCCAGGAGGAGTGAGTTGGGATAGGATCCCACACTCTTTCATATGGTCATCAAACTCTAGGCTTAAATACGCATCACCTCGATCTAATCGAAGAGTTTTAATATTCTTACCTAGTTGGTTTTGTACTTCATTCTTGAATTCCTTAAACTTTTCAAAGGACTCTGATTTGTGTTTCATTAAATACACATAACCATATCTACTGAAATCATCAGTAAATGTGATGAAGTATTGAAAACCTCCTCTGGCTGGTATGTTTAGTGGTCCACATACATCAGTATCTATGAGGGCCAAAAGATCATTATCTCTTTCACCTTTTCCTGTGAATGGAGACTTTGTCATCTTTCCAATTAAACAAGATCTGCATGTCACATATGATTCATAATCAAAAGAGTCCAAGAGTTCATCTTTATGGAGTTTGGAAATGCGTTTCTCATTTATGTGGCCTAATCGACAATGCCAAAGGTAAGTTGGATTTAACTCATTAGGTTTCATCCTTTTAGTATTAATGTTATAAATAGGCATTTCAAGATCAAGGACATATAGTCCATTGTTCATTTGTGCAGTAGCATAGAATATATCATTCAAATAAATTGAGCAACAATTGTTCTTTATTATAAATGAAAAACCAAACTTGTCCAAACAAGAAACGGAAATAATATTCCTGCTAATTGCAGATACATAATAATAGTTCTTTAACTGAATTATTAAACCACTAGGTAAAGTCAATACATAAGTTCCTACGGCTAAGGCAGCAACTTTTTCTCCATTGCCAACTCGTAGGTCGACTTCACCTTTTTCCAAATCTCTACTCCTTTTTAGTCCATGCACATTTGTACAAATGTGAGAACCGCATCCAGTATCTAATACCCATGATGCAGAAGTAGATAAATTAATTTCAATAACAAAAATACTTGAAGTTGAAGTCTCTACTCCATTCTTCCTATCTTACAGGTACTTTGGGCAGTTCCTCTTCCAGTGTCCGGTCTTACCGCAATGGAAGCAGGTGCCTTCTTTTGCTATGCCTTCACTAGGCTTCAAAGCAGCAATAGTGGTTTTGGGTTTGACAACTTCCTTGCCTTTCCCTTTATCATGTTTGAGGACAATCCTCATGTTTCGGTACCAATCCAGAAAATTTGTCCCAGACAATTTTTCGTTCTCAAGGATTGATCGCAAGATGTTGTTAGAGGTGTTTGTTGTCATGGTAATCTACATAAGGATTAATGAAAATATAAGTATCATTGACATATTTAATTAGGCCTTTAATTAAATATGCTCCCACTATTTTACTCAAAACAAATGACCCTCATCATTTGATTCGGAAAATCCCGTTGGAAGATTTTCTAGTGGGTCGAGATCCATATTTCACTTCGTTCTAAGTCCGCGTAGGCGGATTACACAAAACTAGGTTATTTAGGTAGGAACTCCTTCCAATTGTATCTCATACAACTCTCGAAAATTTCAGTTGGGTGAATAACTCCTTATTCCAATCCATCATATGGATCATTCCCAACTCTTGCTTCTAAACATATATAATATTATTATAATTAAGTTTGACCCATCGTTTTAGCAGTTGGATATTACAATTATCCCATCGCACCTTACTAATACAGAACATGCACCTCGCGTAGGCGAAACCTACATTATCCGATACTAGTCTTGATGAGTGCTAAAACCTGGAAAGCAAACATATATAATATTATTATAATTTGTTTAGTTAAGTTTGACCCATTGTTTTAACAGTTGGATATTACAATTATCCCATCGCACCTTACTAATATAGAACATGCACCTCGCGTAGGCGAAACCTACATTATCCGATACTAGTCTTGATGAGTGTTAAAACTTGGAAAGCATAAACTTAATATTTAATTTGAGGGAATTGCAATTTTTCTGATCTCACCGGCTTATTTATCATATAAATCGTCTCTCACATGCATCAACATACATTCACATGCATCAACATACATACATACATAATGAAACAGTTATGGCCCCTAGCGCAGTTGTTCTCCCAAGCCAATGAGAGAACCTAAACTAACCTAATAACTATCTAAGCTTCTCCAAGCAAGATCTTCAAGGTTGTCCTCCTTTGGCACTGACTTCTTTGCTTTCTTCATATCATTATATTTCATAAAAGAAACTCGTTTTACATACGAGGGAGTGAGATGAGAAAAGAAGTTACATTGAGAGATTAAAAGAGAGGCACGATCACCACAAGACAATAATAATAAACACATTATTATTATTATTTTAATTCTTTTAATTAATTAAAACCAAATTAAATCCTGACGATCGATCACATTACGCAGAGTTAGCCGAACGGTTGAATTTTGCCTTGCGTTAACCGGTTAACCAAATGCGTTAACCGGTTAACACTGTTGAAAAACTGTTAGAAAATTTTCTTTCTGTCTTGCGTTAACCGGTTAACCAAATACGTTAACCGGTTAACATTGTTTGAAAATCTGTTCAAAATTTGTTTTCTGTCTTGCGTTAACCGGTTAACCATATGCGTTAACCGGTTAACACTGTTCGAAAAAGTGTTTAGAAAGCGCAACTCTTGTGCAGTCACAACCCCAATCGCATAACTCTCTGACAACACAACCCTTATGCCGTCACTAACCCTAATGCACCAATTTCAGACCGTCAAACACATCTCGATTGTTGATTCAGTATGATTGATCAACACGTCATTGCTTCACCATACTAATGTCGGATCAAGAAGCAAACGACCATTGATTGCTCAAAGGAAAACAACCATTGAGTGTTTGAATGAACGAAACGAGAACATTATATCATATATAATGTATTTTGCATCAGGATTACTTATATCATATATATAACTTGATCGATCTCAATTTAATCTTTGATTCATTCTGTCTTTAATCATATTAATACAGAAAAAAATAGTTATCAGATTCATGGTTTCGTAAGTGGCTCTGATACCACTGAAGGAGAATTATCATACAAGGCGCAGCGGAATTTAAAAAATTCTCCATTTAGTGATCCTTATGAATGGGCATGATCAGTGATAGAATCGTTACCTCTTGTGGCGATCACGAAGGTTGAACGATGACAACGTCTCTACTCAGTCCACACTAACGATTCCTTCAATCTCGGTGCTAGCTGCTATGAATGAAGGCTTTGAATGAGAGAGAGAGAGAGAGAGAGAGAGAGAGAGAGAGAAACGAAAATTGCAAGTCTGTATTAATGCTTCTACCCAAGGGTTCTATTTATAGAACCACTTGCGTGGGCTTCAAGCTAAAAAGCCCACTTAAGTGTATTTTGGCCCATATCTTATAATATGCTCAAAATCACTTAAGTATTTGGTACCTTACCATATTTCGTATTCTACTGAAGTACACCGTACCTTACGATGTTCTATAATTCACTTAAGGAAACCGTACATTACAGTATTCCTTAATTACTCTATCTCTCATCAATCCGTCCTTCGTGTGTGACCCTATAGGTTTTCGCGGTGTTGGCAATTATATTAAATCATGTATTTAATATAATAAACAGTGAGCGATATCTAGCAACACATCACTATTACCTAAGACACGAAAATGTCATGTGATCTGACAAGTCCTTCTGTGATAATAATTATGTGTATAATTACCCTTTTGCCCTTATGTCTATATTGAACACAAGGCATAGACCGTGTCATCCTTGTCCAGTTCAATATTGGACCCATAGACATTTATCCTGTTACGCAGGATGGGCAAATTCCATCTAGGTCACTCATGTCCCTTAGCGTGCTTCGTGGAGTACCCATCAACTGTCTTTATGGTTATCCAGTTACGGACAACGTTGGATCAGTAATAAAGCACTCGACTCTACATCTAGGGTCCATAGTGGTTTCAGGTCGAAGAGTGGTATACACCATTATCACCATGAGAATAACTTATGACACTTTGCATAACATTCTATATAGTATTCTCATAGTGGGTCAATCCAGTATAAATATTACTCTTAATATTCATACCTATGTTTAAGACTTGATAACTCTTTATCCATGATCCATGAGATGTGATCATCAGTCTACAAACATAATAGTCTTAATGCTTTAATGTTATCCCACTTCACAATAAAGCTCGACTACGGATACTTTAAGAATAGTGTCCTTATGTTTAATGTGATCTCATGATTAAGTCATACTTGATACATTAAACGGACTAGCTATTCTAGGGACTTTATTAAACAAACATAATAAAGAAAAAGCCTTTTAAAATTAATAAATAATTCGATACAAGTACCAAAAGTATTGGCCTCTAGGGCTTACACCAACAATACATTCATCAAGATTGGAAGTTTGGCCTTGAAAAGTTGACCAGTCAAGTCATCTGACTAAACTGAAGGTCACTGAGATACAACTTTTAATGTGTTTGTAAAATGAATATGACCCCAAGAGATCAAATGTTCTTAATAACGATATGAACAACTTTCATGTTCATCAAAAATCCATTTGAAACTTGTAAGGTCATCATTCATTTCAAAACATTATAGGTCATTTTGACTAAAACCCTAATTTTGGGTCAACTTCCCAAGGACGTAACTTCCTCCATTTTTATGATTTTGAGGTGAGACCAAATGCATTAGCAATCTTAAGATGTATACTTCAAATGTTATTTTGGACAAAATTTCATAATCCTAAAAGAAATACATGTGATAATACAAAACATTATAGGTCACTTTGGACCTAAGTCATTGAATTTGAAAAAGTGCCCAACTTCAAGTGCTCATAAATTTCTCATGAAAAATCCAAATGATGCAAAATTTGAGTCTAAATTGATCATATTGAAAATATCTACAACTTTGATATTGGAAGTTTTTTCATTTGAAGCTTGCATCATTGAAACAGGGGGGCTTGAAGATGCTTGCTTTTGGTGAAAATTTTCAAAGGGTGACTTAGACATGTTTTGTGCCCAAACTTTCACAGCCAGTTTTCATTAATTTCCAAATGCCAAATGAACTTTTGCCAAACATGACTTTTGTTCCTTATTTCAAGGGCTTTCCAACCATTACTCGCATTACTTTTTTGGACTTTCCATGTGTGAGTTTCGAAGAGCTTTCTTTTTATGTCCATTTTGGCATTTCATGATATAACTTGATGTGCAAGCTTGCGTAGTTCATTATGCACAACCAATTTAATTGCAGTTGATCTCATCATGGATTATCACCCATCATTGGGCCTAACATACGCCTGTACAGGCCCATGCAAGGAGAATTCAAATCCCATGCACACGAGGGAACCATGCCTTGCAACCCTCTTCAACTATAAATAGGAGCTCAATCTCACTCATTTGGGAACCAAGTGGAGACCTGAAGTGCTGGTGAATTGATATCCCAAACCTTACAAAAGGAATTTTCAGTTTTCTTTCTCTTTTTTAAGCTTGAAATTCAACATCATTTGTTGATTTTCAAAGCTCAATTCCTTAACCTATAATCTCCATCACACTTCCAGAGCAAAAGCAGATCAAGATCTTGATGAATTCGTGGCATTTGAAGCTTCATTTCAGAGGTAGAATCTCAAACTTTATTGATCTAGATCTTGCAATACAATGTGATTTTCTTTGGTTTATGAGGTTTTCTGAAGTCCTCTCACTTGAGGCAGACTAGTGGTGGTCTTAATTGTTCAAATCGTGCCATTCCAGTTGACATACCATGATCTTCAAGCTCACATTTCTCTCTAAATAGGAAGATTGGGGATGATCCATGTTTACAGTGGTGATGTACATCACCTAAGCTTCATTTTGATGTCCTTACATTTCATTTTCATTACAATTTATTTTCCTGCGTGTTTGTTGTACAACCCTTGTATCGTGCCTAACGTTATGATCTTGGCCATCCAATGCGATTACTTGTTTTAATGCCATGTCTTGCGTGTTTGACTCAAGTGTACAATGCATCCGCGCCTCTGAGTTGTTGATCCCTTGCCACGTCAATTAATGAATTGATCTGATGGTTGCACATTTTCCTATTATTCCTATTTTAGTTTAATTTCGGTTAATTCCTTTTATTTTCAAAAATTCATAAATATTTTATTTGAAGTCACAAAAATAAGAGACCAATGCCAAAAAAATTCTTGAAAAATCTAGTTTCATATTTTGATTTTTAATTATTTTTGTGACTTCATTTAATATTTTTTGTGAATTATTTGATTTTTAATAGTTTTAATTCATTTTTAAATACTTTCTGATATTTAAAAAATCCAAAAATATTTTCCTAACACCTATGGATCATGATAAGTCAATGAAAAATAGTCTCATCCATTTCTTAATTGATTTGAGATTTATTTGAGATTTTAATTCCTATTGTGTTATTTTTCATTGTTCTTAATTGTTTTTAAATAGTTTCTGATTTCAAAATTTGTTGAAAAATTTTGTCAAAGTTTGTTTGACCATGTTAGACTTATGAGACATTAATTGGACTTGTTGAAGTTGATTTGAATTAAATTTGAGATTTGACCATATTTTGTTTATTTTATTTTTCATTTATTTTTAATTCAAAAAAATACCAAAAAATTATGGTTGACTTGTTGACTTGTAATCTTCATTTCTTTTCTGTTTGGCATTGATTGATGATGACTTGGTTCACATTTGATCAATGGAGTTTGATACTTGAATTCTCTTTCCATCCATTTCATCTTCCTCCCTTTCTTTTCATAATTTGGCCAATGAGTTAATGTCCTATGGTTGTTCTTGACAAGTGAGAGGTTTAACCTTCTTTGATCCAAACTAAACTCAACTTGATCCAAAATCATGTGAGTTGTTTTGTGTCCAAGATAGATTGCTTCTTGGTCAAGCAAAAAACCTAAAGTCCATACAAGGCCCTTCCCCTTTTATTTTGGCATGGCAAGTTTATGGAGCTTGGCTTACTAGTCATGATCTCTAACTTGTGTTTATTTGCCTATAGTTTTATTGATCGGCCTCAGATAGGTGTGACTACTACATTAGTCCACTTACGATTGTTTAACAGAGCGCTACATTGTCTTATGACAAACTAAGATAACCATACTAATTACTAACTTTAATTTGAGCATTTAATTTCTTGCACTTTACTTTAATGCCATTTATTTCTTGCTCATTTATTCATATTACTTTTCATTTTGCTCACTTGAGCATATATTTTATGTTTATGTCATTTTCCTTTTGCTCATTTGAGCTCATTATTGTATATAAATATATTGTTGTCTTGTGATTGTTTTGTCTTTGTTTTGTGTGAACCTAATGCAAAAAGGAGAAAGGACTTAGAACTAGGACATACCCATGCTTAAAGGAGTTCAAGAGCAACTAGGCCTCATGCCTTTAGAATGCTAAATTTGTTGAAGAGCAACTAGGCCTCATACCTTTAGAATGCTACATTTCAAAGTTGACTTCAAAGGACTTATCATCTAAACTTATTCTTTGTCCATTCCTCTTATTGTGTTGTGAACTTTTTGATGTTTGCTCTTGTGTGATAGGGATTCCATCTTGAGATAGTAAAGAGGACCATTGTCATGAATAGCCAAGTTAAGAGAGACAAGCCAAATGGAGATCCTAGGAGCTTGAATATAAATTTTTTGATTGC